>NW_026099575.1:13743008-13747614 GCF_025091365.1 Daktulosphaira vitifoliae | reverse complement strand
CAATTAAATTAGTATAGAATTGATATTTAATAATTTACAATTATAATTTTTTCGAAGAATTTATAAAAAATCATAAAGTAGTTATTACTATTATGTCAATCGTGTATATAAATTAAAGGGCTTGACACTAACCTTTTTAGATATTAAAATGGTTTAATAAATAGTCTGCAAAAATTTTTTATCAAAATCAAAAATATACTTTTATTATTCAATTTTTTTTGCTAATATAAAATCAGCAATTATATTTTTTCTATCGCCAATAATTTTTGATATTATTACTAATTAGTTAAAAACTATAGGTAAAACTATAAGGAAAATAGTTCTAAATATTTTCATTATATCATCTATTTAAATATCAAGAATTACATAGAAATTATTTATATTTCTTTTAAAATGATTTATTAAGATAAAAATATAATTAAAGACAAAATAAAATTGTTTTTAAATAATTACAGATTTTGATTTTTAATATAATAAAAATTATCAGTGCAAATTTTAACCTATTTTTTCGGTCTTTTTAAGTTGATTTTATAAAAGTTTATAATAAAAAAAAAGTTAAATTTGTTATCATAACTTTTAGCTCAACTTCAAATTTGAAATTTACATTATTAAATAAAAATTTTACGAGAATTAAAAAATTGTATTGTTAAAATTAATAGGTAGTTACGAAATTACATAATTACTATTTACAATAATTTTATTAGAAAAACTCAATATTTTTTTTTGTAGAGTCTATCATTTAAATAGAAATTCTAGTAATCATATCTAAGTAACTTTTTTTGTTTAAAAGGATTCTAGAATTAAAATATTCAAAACTTAATTTATTTTAATGATCTACTTAAACTAAAAAAAACAATCTAAATGTTGCTAAAAATCTACTCAATTGAGTGTATTATACAATTTGATTATAATTGTAAAATTTTTTTTGTTAAATTCAGGTGCAACTAAATATTATTTTTTTTTTAGATTTATGATTTATATAGCAACATGTTACCAAAAAAATTGGAATATTATAGATTTGCAGGAATACACATAAATAAAGTTAAAAAATTAATAAATTACAAAGTAACATTATTTAATTATGTTGTTGAAATCTATTATCATAGCATATCTAATTCGACAATAATTACTTTAAAAACATTAGAAATAAATGATATTAACTGTCTATATGGAAAATGAGACCTATGTAACTTTTTAATTTTAAATTAAAATTAGAATTTTTTTCAATTTTTGAGGGTAATATCTTTAACTATATAAGAGTTATGATCATTGATGTATCATTAAAAAAAGTTGGTCAAATGAGAGCTGAAAAAATAAATAAGAGCCAAAAAAAAAATCACATAGTAAAATAATTTTAATATGAATAAGAAATTTCTTCAAACGAGGGGAGACTACAATAATAGGGTCCTTGATAGTCATTGACATTATTGAATCTAAATGAGTCAAAAATTTTTTTCCAACTCAAAAACTTTTGTAAGGTATTTAAAATAAAGTAAAATCCAAAATCCAAAATCGAAAATTTTAACACAAACATAACATATTTTTTAATACGGTAGCAATGTTCACCATTAAAAAAAAACGGTAGCACAGTGGGGTCGCGGCATAGTGGAGACATTGCATAGTTGGGTTCAGTCTAGATTTAATCTGACAGTGATTAAAATCACTATCATAAGAAACGCTTCGATGCAAATCTGTAGATAGTGTTTAATTTGTGGGAAATAAGATTTATTACAACAGTAAATTTACAGTATAACAAATAATAATTTAAACTGATTAACTATAAACAATGAACAACGAACAAAATGAACAATTTATGAAAATGATAACTGATGACTGATCGCTAGACACTGACTATTGATGATTGATAACTAGGAGCAACGGTCCCACTTCTTATATAGGCGGTAGGATGTTCCAGAACAATCGACCGCCGAAGAATCTTCTAGAGGCGGCGGCGGTCGAACGTTCTAGAACATTCGGCCGCCACATCACCCCCCTTCCAGTAATGAAATTACGATTCAATGAGTAAACTGTTTCTATCCCGCTTGATAAAACTGTGTGAAGCGCACTCTTCTTCCTGAACGTGTTGTACGGTTGTTGTCGGAGTGACTGTCCTCTGGAAATGAGTCGTCGGCTGGTTGCTGGTTTTCTGGTTGCTGGTCTTGTGGTCGATCTTCGTGCCCTTGTAGGTCATCGGGGCTGTCCCTGGTCACGTATGCTGGTTTCAGTCGATCAAACGATACAGCTACTTCTCGGTTACGTATTTTGATGACGTAATAGCGAGGGTGCCGTGATATGACTGGGAATGGACCTTCGTAGGGGTTCTCCAGCGGACCTTTAGGTGCATTGCGGTAGGCCAGAACGTGGGATGATGAGGCCAAATCTTTAAAAATGAAAGTTGGCTTATCTCCATGCCATGAAGTTGGTTGAGGCTTCAGCTCGTTGAAGTGTCGGCGAAGGCGGTTGACGTAGACAGCTGGGTCGGAGTCTCCTGTCGTTTGTTTCGGGTTCACGAACTCTCCTGGCAGACGTATGGATTCTCCGAAAACCAGCTCTGCTGAGGTTGCCTGAAGGTCTTCTTTCCATGCAGCTCGGATGCCCATTAGGACGATGGGTACACGTTCGACCCAGTCTACGCTTTCGTGGCAGCGTAGGGCTGATTTGAGTTGCCGATGGAAGCGTTCGATGATGCCATTGGATTGAGGGTGTCGAGCGGTCGTTCTTATGTGTTTTGAACCGATAAGCTTAAGGAGCGCATTATAAAGCTCACCATCAAACTGTCGGCCTTGGTCGGTTGTTAACCGTTCTGGGACACCAAATCGTGAAATCCACTCCCTGAAGATGACCTTCGAAACGGTGTCTGCCGTGATGTCTTCTAAAGGGTAGGCTTCTGGCCATCTGGAGAAACGATCGATGCAGGTCATTAGGTAGCGGTAGCCTTGGTTGAAGGGAAGTGGACCGACGATATCGACGTTGATGTGTTCAAAGCGGGAACTTGCGAGTTGGAATTCGCCAAGTGGTGCGTGGACATGCCTGTGCACTTTGCTTCGTTGGCAAGGGATACATTCTCGGGTCCAAGTTCTAACGTCCTTATTGATTGAAGGCCAGACGAATCTTTCAGCGATGAGTTTGACTGTTGCACGTGACCCAGGATGTGATAATCCGTGCAGGGATTTAAATACCTGCTTGCGGAAGGAGTGAGTGACAAACGGGCGTGCTTTATCTGTGGACAAATCGCAGAAAAGCATTTTTGATGTTCCAGGGATACATATTTGTTTCAACTTCAAGGGTGAGTTGGATTTCAGGAGACGATGGAGTTCTTCGTCGTTTTGCTGGGCCTGAGCAAGATCGTCGAAGTTGATACCCTCTGAAACAGCGTCTATCCGGGACATTGCATCAGCGACGACGTTGTCTTTTCCAGAAATATGGCGGATGTCTGTGGTGAACTGGCCAATGAAATCCAAGTAACGGAATTGACGTGGTGAACATTTTTCAGGTTTCTGGCGGAAGGCAAAAGTCAAAGGTTTCTGGTCTGTGAAAACCGTGAAACTTCGACCTTCGAGATGATGCCGAAATTGACGAATCGACTGGTAGATGGCGAGAAGTTCTCTGTCAAAAGCGCTGTACTTGGTTTGGGCTGGTTGTAACTTGCGTGAGAAGAATGCTAGTGGTTGCCATCCTTGGTCGGTGAGTTGTTGTAGAACTGCGCCAATTGTGAGATCCGATGCGTCGGTGAAGAGTCCCAAGGGTAGTTTTGGATCCGGATGCGACAGGAGAGTCGCGGTAGCCAGAGCTTTCTTGCAGTTTTCGAAGGCTTGGATGCCGTCAGGAGTCCATGGAATCGGTTTCTGTCCTTTGGCGTCTTTCCCTTGCAAGTAGGTGTGCAGAGGTGCTTGGAGATCGGCAGCATTGGAAAGAAATCGCCTGTAGAAATTAATCATGCCTAGGAACCTACGTAGGGACTTGACGGTTTGTGGCTGCTTGTAGTTGCTGATGTCCTGGACTTTCGATACTGGCGGTTTGACACCCGTGGAGTTGACGGTGTAACCTAGAAACTCGATCTCGTCTACCCCGAAAACGCTTTTAGTGACGTTTATCACGAGGCCGTATTTTTCGAGTCGCTCGAAGACTAGGCGGAGATGTTCTTCGTGTTCTTCTTCCGTCTCGGAGGCTATCATGATGTCGTCTATGTAGACGTATACGAAGTCAAGATCCCTCAGAACTTCGTCGAGAAAACGCTGGAAGGTTTGGGCTGCGTTTCGAAGTCCAAAACTCATCAGTGGAAATTCGAAAAGGCCGAATGGTGTTGTAATGGCAGTTTTCTTGATGTCGTCGGCTGCCACAGGGATCTGATGGTAGGCGCGTACCAGATCAATTTTCGAAAAGATCTTCTTCCGCGCGAGCCGTTGGGAGAAATCTTCGATGTGCGGAATTGGATACCGGTCTGGAATGGTCCGTGCGTTCAAAGACCTGTAGTCGCCACAGGGTCGCCATTCGTCGTCCCTTTTGTGCGCTAGGTGAAGCGCCGAGGACCAGCTGCTGTCGGAAGGTCGAGCAACACCCATCTTCACCATGGTCTCGAACTCCTTCTTGGCGATGGCGTACTTAT
>NW_026099575.1:13733903-13737777 GCF_025091365.1 Daktulosphaira vitifoliae | reverse complement strand
AGCTTTTGTAATTATCCACCAATTTCTTAGAATTAAACACTATCTACTGATTTGCATCGAAGCGTTTCTTATGATAGTGATTTTAATCACTGTCAGATTAAATCTATACTGGACCCAACTATGCAACGTCCCCACTATGCCGCGACTCCACTGTGCTGGGTTTTTTTTTATTAACTTTGATGTCCGTTTTCACCATTAACACAAAATAAAGTTCAAATTTTTTTTTTATATTAAATTATATTACATAAGATTTAATTTAATATATATAAAAAAGTGTCAGAATTTCCGGAACACTTTCAATAGTTAACTTTTTGTGAAAAAATTGTTATTTTGAATCTCCTTCTGTATGCAGATAAATGGTCAGATTTATAAAACAATAGGTAAATACCTCATGTAACTACAAAAAAAAATTGCATTGATCGATACAATTTTCAAAATGTCATTGCACTTTTAAGTAAAAAAAGTTGAAAAAATGTCCAAAATTAGTGATTTTTAAATTTATAATTCTTTTTAAGATTTCCCTCATTTACGGGGATCGAAGGACAATTTTTTTCAATTTTTGAGAGTTATACCTTTGACAAAAAAGGATTTGTGATCTTTTGACGTATCGTTGAAAGAAATCTGTTCGGTGAGCTGAGAAAAAGTGGTAACAGACACAAAAAAAAACACATCAAGTAAAATTAATACCTTCTCATCTGTGTATCGAAACAAAAAAAATTCGTTTTCAAATTATCATTAATTATGATTCTTAATATGTTAAAAATAATCAGCAAAAAATGTCATTTTTATTCTTTTTTTTTGATCCTTTAAATTGATTCTTTGTGAAAGTTTATAGAAAAAAAAGTTGAATTCGTTACTATAACATTTAACATTCAACTTACAAATTTGAAATTGACATCATTAAATTGATAAATTGATGAGAATTATAAAATTAGTATTGTGAAGATTAATATGATGTTAATATGATATTAATAATGATCTATTTTAACTAAAAAAAACAATCAAAGAGTTGTAAAACAAATCTTAATTAAGTGTATTATAAAATTTGATTATAATTGTAAAAATCCATTGTTAAATTCGAGTGAAACTAAAAATCATTTTTTTTTTTATAAATGATTAACATAGCAACATGTTACTAAATGTGAATTTTATTGACCGTTAGTAGCACACACAAATTGAGTAAAAATGACAGCCACAAAATAAAACCATGTAGTCAAATAATTTTAATAAGAATAAGTAATTTTTTCTCAAGAAGGGAGATTATAGTTATTTTTTCATATTATAGTATATTAAATAAGCTTTAATATAAGATATATATACATAAAGGTGTTAGTATTTCCATTACATTTTCAAAAGTTAAGTTGAAAAAGTTAGGTAATTGATAAGTAAATTAAGAAAGGGTCAGGGAAAAACATAGCTCCTGGATTTAAAAATTGTGGGCGTCTAATTTTTTTAACAGCATTTTTTAGCTTCGATACGAAGCTGAGAAGGTATTGGTTTTAATAAGATGTGTTTTTTTTTTTTTTGTGTCTGTTACCACTTTTTCTCAGCTCACCGAACCGATTTCATTCAATGATACGTCAAAAGATCACAAATCCTTTTTTGTCAAAGATATAACTCTCAAAAATTGAAAAAAATTGTCCTTAGATAAAAATTTACTTTTTCAACTTAAATTTTGAAAGTGTTCCGGAAAGTCTGACACTTTTATATATATCTTAAATTAAAGCTAATGTAATTTACTTTATTATGCAAAAAAAAAATTTCGGAGTTTATTTTATATTCACGGTGAAAATGGCTACCGAATGCTATTATTGTGTGAAAATTCTCGATTTTATTTTTTACATTTTTAACTTTATAATGCTATGACATATTGAAAAGTGTATGGATCAACATTATTTTTTTATGAGAAATAATATTTTTTAATAATCCCTTTTTCATTCGACATACTTTATCTTAATTAGGATATTAATAATGAACTAGCAGATCATGTAGCTTTTGGAATAATCCACCAATTTTTTAAAATTAAACACTATCTAAAGATTTGCATCGAAGCGTTTTTTTTTGATAGTGATTTTAATCACTGTCAGATATCATTATACTTGATCCATCTATGCCACGTCACCACTGTGCCGCGACCCCCCTGTACTGGGTTTTATTACTTGCTTTTGATTACAATGCGTTTGTTGTTACATCCATTATCATTTTGTTCGAAAAATTATTGTTGTATTCAACATAAAATAATATATCAAAAGATTTTATTGAAAAGTTTATTTTCTTAGTTAGGAAATGAAGCATCTATTTTTAGTTGAATATGATAAAAACAAAATTCTAACAATTTTATTCTTATTTTTTTATCTGAACGACCGTTGCGTTTTAAAATTATTTTAAGACTTGGTTTAAAATACAAATTCATTATTAATTTGGTTTTTATAATGCTGGGGACAACAATAATCTGCTTCAATGGACCATAATTTTTTCTTTACCGGTCATTCAACAATGTATGATAGTAAAATTGCATTAAATATAAGAGTATGCGTCTATTAATAGACATGAAATATTAAAGATAATATTTCTGTACGATAGATATCATCGGGTTGTATCTGTGACAAATGATGACTAAGGCATTCTAAACAAGTATATTATCAATAGAAAATTGGTCAAAAATTATTAAACTTAATTAANATATTATCAATAGAAAATTATTAAACTTAATTAAACAAACAAAAATAGCAAATAGTTTATAGGATAAAAAATATTATAAAAACAATATTTTTTTCAGTCATATAATCAAATTAAAAAATTGCGGTTTCTATCAAAGATAACTAAAGTTTAACTATTTTGTCCTTGAAGAGATAAAAAATATTATTTAACTATATATTATTGCTATATATAAATTTTTGGATCGAATAATATTTTCCTTTACAAAAATTAAATATTTTTAATAGTTTCTGAAAAAAATGTTTGTCTTAAAAAAAGACTGGATAATCAATATTTCGTTTGGTTATTATATAGACCGGTTTTTCACGATATTATATCTAATTTTAACGATTTTAATAAAAAAAATAAATATTAAAATTATGATGAAATTTATGTTATAAGTTTAGTTAAGTATTTTATATTGTCATAGATACGTATTCAAAATAACAAACTACAATATTTTTATTTTTACAAAAATTTGTCAGTTTCATTTTGAAAGCCACTTTGTTAGTGTTTAAATTATTTGTAAAAATCTTTATAGATAATTGAAAACTTAAAATTCATATTTTTGTATAAAACGTACAGTAATTTCAGACTCCAAATCAAAAAAATCACCTGCATTTGAATTATTTGAAAAAATTGGTAAGAAAGCATACATTATATAGACTAAGATTATGTTTTATTTAGTGAACAGTTTAAGTGAGCATTGCGAGTAATACATAAATTTGATTATTCTTTTTAATATTAACAATTACAAATATAGTTATATATTAAATTGTATTATTACACACCATTTTATTAAAAAACAGAATCTAAATTTTTATCTGTTATTTTTTATTAAAAGATTAAGAATATAAGTATAAATAAAGTTGTTTTTTTTTCTAAAAAACTAATTTTTATATAAAAATTTATAGTAACTAAATTGTTAACAAAAAACACACATTTCTATGGGTAATAAGTAAATAAAAGTATATATATGTGATTAAATCATTTAATTAGAATAACAAACATGAGATAATGAATTTTAAAATAAATAAATTATGTGTAAAATAATAAAATTATATATTTAAAATAAAAAAAAATTTCAATTGCACTTAAATTAGAGATTTTTTTGAAGTCAAATAAAATCTAACAAATCTAAAACATTTAATCTATACCAGCTATTTTTAAAACTTAT
>NW_026099575.1:13731569-13732534 GCF_025091365.1 Daktulosphaira vitifoliae | reverse complement strand
CAAATGCAAGATGAAGGCTACACATTTTTTTGGGATGAATCATTACATGTTCCCAAAGATGGAAACGTGTCTGATGCTCCCACTAAGAAGAATGTAAATATCTTTATAAATCCCAACTCTTACCCCGATTCAAAACAAATGGAAGATGAAGGCTATACATTTTTTTGGGATGAATCATTACATGTTCCCAAAGATGACCAAGTGTCTGATACTCCCATTAAGGAGGATGTAAATATTAATTTAGATCCCAACTCTTACCCCGATTCTAAGCAAATGCAAGATGAAGGCTACACATTTTTTTGGGATGAATCATTACATGTTCCCAAAGATGGAATGGTGTCTGATGCTCCCACTAAGAAGAATGTAAATATCTTTATAAATCCCAAATCTTACCCCGATTCAAAACAAATGCAAGATGAAGGCTACACATTTTTTTGGGATGAATCATTACATGTTCCCAAAGATGGAAACGTGTCTGATGCTCCCACTAAGAAGAATGTAAATATCTTTATAAATCCCAAATCTTACCCCGATTCAAAACAAATGCAAGATGAAGGCTACACATTTTTTTGGGATGAATCATTACATGTTCCCAAAGATGGAAACGTGTCTGATGCTCCCACTAAGAAGAATGTAAATATCTTTATAAATCCCAACTCTTACCCCGATTCTAAGCAAATGAATGATGAAGGCTATACATTTTTTTGGGATGAATCATTACATGTTTCAAAAGATGACCAAGTGTCTGATACTCCTACTAAGAAGAATGTAAATATTAATTTAGATTCCATCTCTTTCCCCGATTCAAAGACTATAGTAGGTGAGACAAAAGAATTAATACTAAACGTCAAAACAAAAGAAAATAAAAGCATATCATTAAAAATTTTGGAGCCAGAAGCACCAACTAAGGAGAATGTTGTCAAAGATGACCAAGTGTCTGATACTCCCATTAAGGAGGATGTAAA
>NW_026099575.1:13724898-13731469 GCF_025091365.1 Daktulosphaira vitifoliae | reverse complement strand
ATATAACCAGTAAATTTTTTTTTAAACTAAGTGAGAATGATTTTTATAATAAACTTCAAAAAATATATTATTATTATATTAAAATGGAAGTATAATAAATACGGAATTTTTTTTTAATTTTAACTCTTTCGTTTAATATTTTTATAGAGCTTTCGAAATTAGTTTTTTGCACTGAAACGTTTATTTTACAAAATAATACTATATACAAGATAATTAGCTAAAAAAATATTGTTTCTAAATTTAGCATGTATAAAAACCCTATGAGAATACATAGATTCATTGGGGATACAATTAGCAATAGGCGACCTGTAGTTCAAATGTGTCGGCCAAAACATTGACCCAATATAATTGATTCACAACATAGGTATTTTTATTTTATATTTCCATTATTGTCTCTTTATATATAGAAAAACTTGCTTAATTGTACACGTTATTTAACGTTTTAAGAAATTACAACATTTGAAATCAGAAAATATTTACATTATTAGAACTCTTATTAATTAAAATCGCCATATCTTTTTGAAAAATAAAAGAATCAAATTAGATGTTTTTTTGTCATATTCATATGTATTTAAAATTAAAACTTATGTCATATATTTTATTTTGAAAAATATAATTTACCTCTGGACTTAAATTCATGATAAAATTAGCTATAATATTCTATACTAAATATACTATTTATATGCAAAAATTGTCGCTTTATATTTTTATATTAATATTATTATAACATTTTAAACATAATTTAATTTTATATAATTTTAATTTTTTACAACTCTCTTTCATCAGACAGCCTTTTTGAAATTGGACTATTTCTCCTTATACAGAGGGATTGAAAAATTGAAATATACATATGTACAGGGTGATTTTTTTATCATAACCCACTCAATTACTTGCAGTATAATAATAATTTAAAAATTTTTTTTTTTTATTATCTTTAGTTACACATTAATCTTGAATTTTTAACTAAGTAATAATTTTTAAGTTCATCCCTTATGCCTTGAAGGGGGTCAACTTTGTTTTTTTAAATGTTAACACATATTTTTAATTTANGTCAACTTTGTTTTTTTAAATGGTAACACATATTTTTAATTTAATAAAATGTTTGAGTTTTTAATTTAATAGTAAATGGCATTTGAATTTTTAATATAACTTTATTAGCTTATTAGATATAAACACTTAAAGTTCAAAATTTTGAGTTAATATACATGTATAATACACATGGGATTGTAAATACAGGTAGCTAATTGGATTTTTATGACATTGCTGTCTCAGTCACGGATTGTTTATTATCAATTATGATTATCAATAGATATACTTTCTGTATTGTCAGTTAGTGTATTTATAAACTCATAACAATGTGCCTTACTACAATTGATAATAACAATGCTGTGTACCTGCTAATATCGATGTTATAAAAAACCAATTAGCTACCTGTATTTGTAAACCCTTGTGTATTATACCTATATATTAACTAAAAAATTTGGAACTTTAAATAATTATATCTAATAAAGAATTAAGTTATATTAAAAATTCAAATGCCATTTACTATTAAATTAAAAACTCAAACATTTTATTAAATTAAAAATATGTGTTACCATTTAAAAAAACAAAGTTGACCCCCCTCCAAGGCATAAGGGATGAACTTAAAAAGTATTACATAGTTAATAATTCAAGAATAATGTGTAACTAAAGATAATAATAAAAAAAATTTTTTTAATTATTATTATTGTGTAAGTAATTTAAACATTTTTTTTTATTACTATCTTTAGTTACACATTATTCTTAAATTATTAACTATGTAATACTTTTTAAGTTCATCCCTTATGCCTTGGAGAGGGGTCAACTTTGTTTTACTAAAAACTTTGTTTTAAGACTATTGGTTTTACTAAGATGTGTTTATTTTTTTTTTTTGGGTCTGTTACCACTTTTTCTCAGCTCTCACCGAACCGATTTCTTTCAATGATACGTCAAAAGATCACAAATTGTATCTAGTCGAAGACATTACCCTCAAAAATTGAAAAAAATGCCCTCGTTCTCCGTAAATGGGGGAAACCTCCAAAAAAATTACAAATTTAAAAATCGCTAATTTTCGAAATTTTTTTTACTTAAAAGTACTATAACTTTTTCAAAAATGAACATATCAATATAATTCTTTTTTATATAGATGTGTTATATCATTACCTGTTGTTTGGTATATTTTTTTCATCGAAGCGTTTTTTATGATAGTGATTTTAATCACTGTCAGATATCATTATACTTGATCCATCTATACCACGTCACCACTGTGCCGCGACCCCCCTGTGCTGGGTTTTTTTAAATGGTAACACGTATTTTTAATTTAATAAAATGTTTGAGTTTTTAATTCAATAATAAATTGCATTTGAATTTTTAATGAAACTTAATTTGTTTATTAGATGTAAACATATAAAGTTCCAAATTTTTTAGTTAATATATAGGTATAATACACAAGGGTTTACAAATACAGGTAGCTAATGGATTTTCTATGACATCGATATTAGCAGGTACACAGCATTGTTATTATCAATGATAGTAAGGTACATTGTTGTGAGTTTATAAATACACTAACTGACAATACAAAAAGTATATCTATTGATAGTCATAAATGATAATTANCTCACAACAATGTACCTTACTATCATTGATAATAACAATGCTGTGTTGACTGTGATAGCAATATCATAAAAAACCAATTAGCTACCTGTATTTGTAATCCCTTGTGTATTATACCTATATATTAACTCAAAAATTTGAAACTTTAAATGTTTATATCTAATAAACAAATTAAGTTTTATTAAAAATTCAAATGCCATTTATTATTGAATTAAAAATTCAAACATTTTATTAAATTTAAAATATGTGTTACTGTNTCAAACATTTTATTAAATTCAAAATATGTGTTACCATTTAAAAAAACAAAGTTGACACCCTTACCAGGCATAAGGGATGAACTTAAAAAGTATTACATAGTTAATAATTCAAGAATAATGTGTAACTAAAGATAATAATAAAAAAAAATTTTTTAATTATTATTATTCTGTAAGTAATTGAGTGGGTTATGATAAAAAAATCACCCTGTATATATATATACAGTAGGGTTGAACGAAATATTGAAAATGTTGATAATTGAATTCTAATAAAAAAAAAAATTTCTATTTCTACATCAGAGTTTGTCATGAGCTTTTTGGCATTATCTTTAATAACTTCTACAAGAAAGAAGTAAAACAAAATAAACATTAGCAAGACTATACACAGTGGAACAAATCTAACTGACAACTCTTATAACTTTTGACATAGTTAACGTTTTAGCTATATATATATATTTAAATAATTTATGCATTCATAAACTATGTTAAAATCATATCAAATAATTATTAAAAAACAAAATTATAGCCATATGTTAATTGAAGTTATAAGAGTTGTCAGTTAAATCTATTCCTCACTGTATAATAAATTGTAAAATTACTTGTAAGTATTCTGATTAATTCAGAATCTCCTACTTTGGTAATTATATTTTTTCCACGACCAGTCCACGTACATTTACCAGCATATGAATTAGTAAAAAGTTTGGTCAAAGACCTTCTTATATGTTCTTTGCCATCCCTTCCTCCAATTGATCTAATAAAATATTCCTACAGCAAAAACTCAAATTTGATTTAATTTGATAAAACTATGAAATATTTATTATATTTTTGTGAAAATGTTGACTAGATTTAGTCATTAAATCTTCTTTACTCATATTTAACCAAAGTTCTAATTACCAATTTTGAAACAAAATCAATTTCATTACTAATGCAAGTTTCAATCAATAAAAATCCTTCAACATTATCAATGGGGAATTTTGATAAAAATGAATTGTCTAACAGAGCATTTTTATTTTCATTTTTATGTTTAGACAAAATTTTTTCAATGTTTTCTACTTTTAATAATATTCTATTTAACATCATGTTCATTGTTGGATCTGTAGAAGTATACACAAAAAAATTTAAGCTAAAATGAAAAATGTATTTTACAAACAAGGTGGTTTGCTATTTTTACAATCACAAATAATTCTAAGCATTATTTTTTAATAACCCCAATGTATTCATGCCTAAGCAAATTGTATTTTTATAAAAGCACCACTAGATAGGTAAGCCCTCTCCATAAACTGTATGTAAATCAATAGAAAAATTTAACTAATTTCTATGGATTTATTTAAAGAAAATAATTGCATACCTATTATATTCTATATATATATATAATATGTAATATTAAATAAATATTACCGTAGTTTTTTTGTTGGAGAACAGACTGATTTAAAGTGTTCATTGTATTTGATGACTATTAATTAAAATATGAATATAAAAGTATAATCAAAATTCTAAAATTATTCTTTTTTTAGATTGATACATAAAACTTTAAATTTTTACCTTACAATAATTAATTTTTTCCATTTAATATACCTGTAATGAGAAGTCCGTTGTAGAACAAATATGTTTGGGTTCTGGAGGCATTAACTCAGAGAGTTGTTGATAGTTGTCTTTTTCAGTTAATCAACTACAAGATGCTATAGGTTCAACTGATGTATTTGTGGCTGAAGATGTTGATTGGTTTAGTAAATAAGACATTCTATTATCAGTTTCTAAACTTGAAACTATTAGAGCATTACTATTTGATTTTACAAACAAAGGTTTGACAATATTCAACGTGGCAGATGATGACTGAGCCATTATATTATAACTATTATCTAAACAAATTAATTAATTGAATTAAAAATTATATTATTATACAATACTAATAATTATATGGTTTATAGCAATATTATAAAATTATTCATAAAATATGTACTTAAAAAATACAATACACATTATATTTTTGGTTTGACAGTATTGTTAAAGTTATGTTAATTTAAAAAATTACCATTGTCATTGTCACTTTCATCAGTTACGTTAAACAATACATTTTGTGAGATAAGTTTTCCTTTTTGTTTATGTCTTAGAGTCATATTTTCTTCATTACCTGTTTCATTAGATGAATCTTTAATAATAACTTGTTGATGCCATGCTTTATTAAAATTATCTGTAAAANCCTGTTTCATTAGATGAATCTTCAATAATAACTTGTTGATGCCATGCTTTATTAAAATTATCTGTAAAATAGTTATATATTAGTTATATTTAAAAAAAAATAGTTGGTATATAGATGAGCTAAAAATAATCACTAGACATTATATAAATATGTATTAATTCTTACCAAAAGTTTTATTTCCACCATAAATTTTTACTCTATACATTTTCCAGGTTAACCCCGGCTCATCTGCTTTTTGTATAACATCACTGTTAACAGTGCCTGGAGGCCAGTAGCAATAATTTACTTGAGTTAATTCATTTTTTGTGACCCAATTCGTTGGTACAACACTATATTCATTGTGCTCAGGGAACAGCACAATAAGCCATTTAAGGGAACCCTATATAAATATTTTATAATATCTTAAGTGTACATCAGACACCAATTGTTAATATTATTGACAAAATAAATTTAAAAAACCATTAAATGTTTCTTTAAATACGTTTATAAATTGTATTAAATAAATTTTTAAGAGTTCATTTATGTCACATCATAAAATTTAAAGTTGGTACTTGTAAGAGTTATTTAAAAAACACTGACCACTTTCTAAATTGATTAATAAGTTGCAATCCTTGAAATTTTACACCACTGAATGTACTTATATAACAATGTTATTAAGTGTGGATGCGGTATTATAACAAGTGTAAATAAGTAGATTGTATAACTTACCTTTTTTGTTTGTTCAGCCATTATTAAAAAATATAAGAAAAAATAATAATTGTAATTAAACACGCTTAATAATAATTAAACAAGTATACTGTCTAACATAAACAATTATAAGATTGTACATAACATAACATCGCGTCTACTGCAGAGTTGTTGGTCGTTTGTGGCCGATCCCTTAAAATAAAAGATAAAGACATACGTCACATGGGTTTTTGGATTTTCCAGGTATTGAAAGGCAATTACAGTGTCGTATGACAAAATATTTTGTTTTTTAATATATTTCTAAAATTTAATTTCCAAGCAATCGTTTATCATAATTATGATAAACGATTGCTATTAATACATAGTGTAATATTTCGGAGGAACGTCAAAATGATATCACATGGACATTTCCTTTGTACTTAATTTGTATTAACCTAATAAAACAACCATATAACAGTTTATTGATGTTTCAAAGTGATGTTACGTATGAAACACTAAAAAAATGTTCCCCCGACGTACTGAAACATTAATTGTACAGTGGGTACCGTTGAAATAGTTTTTATTAGGTTATTTAAATATTGCAACGAAATATTCAACATACAATAAAAATGTTCATATAAAAATTGTTTAGAATTTAATTGTTTATAATTTTTATTGTGTGTATCATATTTTTTACCAAACGTAGTTGTTATAATCAAGTATTAGGGTTTTGAATAACTAAATTTTGATTTTTAACATGCTTTTATTAGTTTCACATGTATTTTGTTTGTATGTTGTTTGTATATTGTTTGTATGTTGT
>NW_026099575.1:13664056-13724352 GCF_025091365.1 Daktulosphaira vitifoliae | reverse complement strand
TATTATTGTGATAAAAGCGTGGGTGCTTTGTGCTATATTTTTCGTATATTGAGCGCCCGACGCTTTTATCACAATAATACTAGTACATTTCGTTCATTATTGTTTTACGCTTATTTTAAAAATTATTTTTAACTTTTTAGTTCGATGTTCTTTAAAAGCGTGTTTTTTAGTTTTTTTAAACTATATTTATTAACTTCTAATAGTTGGGGAAATATGTATTTAAATCCTATATATCACTAATAAAATTTCACTTGTCTAGTTTAAAATTAAGAAGTGCCGTAAGGCATTTAAAATATAGTAATATTGTTTTCTTATGATTACTGGGTTTTTCTATTTAAGCCCTATCTTATCTTAATATGTTTATGATACGATAATATTTCATTGTCACTTCAATAAACGAACTTGCTTTTGCATTTAATATCACTGTGCATTCGTACGGAGTCGTCTTTAGTTAATTTTACGTGTGTTAAATATTTGTTAAAAATGGCTGGTGTATTGACAAGAAATTAATCAAAATGTTTAATTTTTGGAGATGCTAAAGAACTTAGTAATAATGTATTACCAACTTATGAAGACGTTATGCAATATTATTTATATGTAAAACATCAACTTAAACCCGATATTACATAATATCGTATTAATAATTATAAAAAAACATTTGTACCTTATAAATATTTTTAGTAGATTATATTAAATATTACAAATAATTATTTGATTTAAAATAATTTAGACACATTAAATAAACAATATACAAAACATTACTTAAAAATACTTTTATACCTTATACAAGATTTTAATTACTAATTAATAATTAGACACTTTGTTCCGTGTGGCAATAGGTATAAATAAGTGCAAAAGCAACCATTTTGTTTTTATTGTATTTTAAAACCATACATTTACACTTAATGTTATGTACTGATTAATATTCTTTACAAGTATTTAAATTTCCAACTAAAAAAGTATTTAATTTTGAGCTACTTATTGGTTTTTTATTTGATTTTTTATTAAAACGGTACCCTACAGCAAATTTCGTACTAATAATATGACATATATTTATAACTTTAACAATTTCTCCTGTAGTTGTTTGTATATAACAATCGACAACATTTATCTTAATATCTGTGTCTTTATAACTAATAATTTTATATTGAAGCGTAATTTGTAGAATATGTGGTACAGGGCCTTTGGTATGTTCATTGTTGTATAATTTAAATTATTTATTATTGATTGGCATTTATAAGCAGAGTGCTCTGAATATCTTTTAACAGCTTGTTGTAATGGCTGATGACTCATTCTTATACATTTTTTTAATGTCTTCATGTAATTTTCAAAAGAAAACGCACTGCAGTTATCTAATTGACCAAAATTTGAATATGTCGCATATGTGTTGTAAAGAATGTACATTATGTGAAATCCATTCCTTTCCTTACAGTTCTCCAAATTTCCGTATAAAGTGTTTAAGTAAACTGTTGCAAAAATTTAAAAGAGGATCAAATATGTTCGGTGTTACTAATAAGGAAATGCTTATATGTAGCCATAAAAAATTAAAATAACATTTTTCACTTAATATATTTTTCAATATAACAGGTCCCAAGTACAGCAAAAACGTTCTAAGTTCAGTTGCTTTCCAGCGACTAACCTCATCAACACCTATTGGAATTTACGTTTTCAATGAAAGTAGTAACGAACTAAGCATTTTACTTTTAGTACTGTGAATTCTGACTTTTAAAGGGCATTTGAGCCACAAATTAATTAATTTTCTTACAATCTCCAAACATACTAAATGCATATATAATCAAGACTAAAGCAGATAATTATATTTATGTTTGGAATATTAAGAAGAATAGACATGGATGGTCCAATATGATGTTCCTCTTGTTTCTTACTGCTGAAGTGTTCGTGTAATCTTTTTGTGCAGTCTAAATCAGGAAAACACACTCTTCCATTGTAATATTCTCCTTCTACTTCAGAGCGTGAACAAGAGAAAAAACCAGTGTGACCTTTAGTTTTCAGTACATACAACTTTGCCGTAACATCACAGCAAAATACATCCAATACAATTTGAGCTTTACAAATTATACCTCTTTCATTTTTGATTTCAAGTCCATTTAATATCAACTATTGAATTTCAATAAAAAAATCAAAAAGAAATTCATTATTATCTGCGTGTTTATCATTACCCCAATAAATACCAATAGGAAAAACAACTTTTTAATTTGGTCTAATATAACATAATATCAGGCAAAATGTACTTTTGGAACTTTTAGTTAACGGCAAGGCGTCTATTCCAATAACTTATTTTAGCTTCGATGCGAAGCTGAGAAGGTATTGGTTTTACTAAGATGTGTTATTTTTTTGTGTCTGTTACCATTTTTTCTTAGCTCTCACCGAACCGATTTCTTTCAATAATAAGTCAAAAGATCACAAATCGTATCTAGTTGAAGACATTACCCTTAAAAATCCTCCAAAAAAAATACATTTTTAGAAATCGCTAAATTTCGAAATTTTTTTTACTTAAATCTGGCATAACTTTTTCAAAATTGAGCAAATCAATATATTTTATTTATATTTTTAATAGATGTATAATAATATAAAGGTATTGCTTTTATTAAGATATGTTAATTTTTTTTTATTTTTTTTATATCTGACCCTTTACCTGCTCACAGGGGGGGATTTAAAATGACAACTTTTTTACAAAAAATTAATTTTTTCAACTTAAATTTTGAAAGTGTTCCGGAATGTCTGACACTTTTATATATTTTAAATTAAAGCTAATGTAATGTACTTTATTATGGAAAAAAAAAATTTCGGACTCTACTTTATCTTCATGGTGAAAACAGACATCAAACTTAATAAAAAAATACGATTTATGTAAAAAAATTATATTTTATATTTTTAACTTTATAATGCTATAACTTTTTGAAAAATCTATGGATCAATATAATTCTTTTTTATATAGATGCATGATGTCTTTACCTATCATTTAGTATATTTTTTTTTCATATCTGACCCTTTACCTGCTCACAGGGGGAATTTAAAATGACAACTTTTTCACAAAAAATTTACTTTTTCAACTTAAATTTTGAAAGTGTTCCGGAAAGTCTGACACTTTTATATATATCTTAAATTAAAGCTAATGTAGTTTACTTTATTATGCAAAAAAAAAATTTTGGACTTTATTTTATCTTCACGGTATAAATGGCTACCGAATGTTATTATTGTGTGAAAGTTCTCGATTTTATTTAACTTTATAATGCTATAACTTATTGAAAAGTGTATAGATCAATACAATTTTTTTATGAGAAATAATACTTTTTAATAATCCCTTTTTCGTTTAGGATATTAATAATGAACTAGCAGATCATGTAGCTTTTGGAATAATCCACCAATTTTTTAAAATTAAACACTATCTAAAAATTTGCATCGAAGCGTTTTTTTTTATAGTGATTTTAATCTCTGTCAGATATTATTATACTTGATCCATCTATACCACGTCACCACTGTGCCGCGACCCCCCTGTGCTGGGTTTTTTTAAATTTCATGTTCATTTGTTATAACATAGTTCTTTTTTAAACCTTAGAAACAACTAAGTGAAAATACTTTCCAGGAGTAACCTTTTTTAATTTTATTGTTGTATTTGACACCTCTGTTTTCATCAGTGTTCCAATTGATGCTAGGAAGCTAAGAATCATAACAAGACTTCAATATTTTAAATAAATCGGATGTAGCTGTGTTTGAAATACCATGTTTTACAATCTAATTAGCAAGTTGATTATTTGCAGGAGTTGTAATATCATTAAAGTTAAATGAAAAAGTATTAGAAGAAGTATTATCATTTTTATCGGAGCTTGAGTAAGAATCAATAATATTCGAGTCTGATTCAAGTGCAGAGAAGAATACTTGGTGTGACAACGTTCCTAAAAATATAAATATTTCATCTATTACATACTGTATAATTACAGCGTATAATAATGAAACAATTTTTTTATTTATATTAATTATATTCATATAATATGAATATCTTCTAAAAAATTTTTCTATTTTCTATTATCTCTCGGAGAATTCATTTTTTACTCATAGTGATAACTATTATTATCTATATATAGATAATAATTATAATTTCTAGCAGTAAAAAAATAAAAATGCAGGTTTTATGAATATTTAGTAGACATACCAGTTATATTTTTTGTATCATCTTCAGTATTGAGAAAATCCAGTGTCCCTTGTATTTCATTACTTATTTCATTAATAGAAACTTCACTATCTGTGGCCGACGAGAAAACTTCCAATTCTTCAAGAATACGTCTCCTCTAAGAACTTTTACTTCCGTAACTCGTAATTAAGTGTACCTTACCAATTAAAGAAAGATTTAAAAATTCTATCTATTAGAAATATTATAATCAGATATTATAAATATTATCAATATACCAATTGTTAATACAAATGGGTAGTAGTAATAATTAACTTATTATATCTATATAAAAGTTATAAGTATACTTAATTTTTATTTAATGCTGATTGAAAATAAATTATTACTAAAATGTTAAAAATATTATGATATATATGTTAATATTATAAGTGATAATATAATATTACACTGTATGTAATTTCATTTTATACAATTAAATATTATAATTGTGTTTTATGTCAATTATAAAATATACCGTCTAATATCAAAATAAAATGCATATAGTATAATATATACAAATAAAATTGGTAATAGAATTTAAAAGTTAGATCATATATTAAATTTGAAATAAATTTCAATCGTATATTTGTACATTGATTAATATTAAAGCATTTGTTATCATTGAGTAATAAAAGATTACCATTACTAAGTTAATAAGAATTGTTTATCATTTGAATTCTTAAAATACCAGAGATTTTTAATATTGTGCAACTCTATTATAATTAAATTAAACAAACGTGTTAAATAATTTATTAAGTGCATATTACAAGATATATATTTTACCATTCCTTCAATAAATCTTACACTTCTGTTTGAATGCTCATATATATTTTAAACAGCTGTTCATACAATAAAAATTGTGATTTTCTTAATATTAGGTTGGGTTTTAAAAAAATATATATATATACAGAGTGTTCAGTAAGTCAGGAAACGGGTTTCTATTATGTTAAACGGGTTTTTATTGTTTGTAACAATGAGAACAATAGAAACCCGTTTCCTGACTTACTGAACACCCTGTATATATACTCCAACTAAATATTTTTAAGTTCCTTAGATAAATGCCTAACAGTAAGTAGTAAAATAAACTTAAGTTTATAGGTTTTAAGAATAAATTACAATTTAAATAAATAGATTCTAGTGTGCTAATTCCTTATTTATTTTTGGATTCAAATGTATTCAATTTTATTGGATACAATTCAAATTTATAGTTGAGTATAAATTTTTAAATAGTGGTTCACATAAAAACTTTTTACTATACGAATTATTTAATATATCACAGAATTGTATACTTCAATATTCATATGATAATATGATTAAACAAACACCTTTGTTTGAACGCTCATATAATTTTTAAACAGTTGTTCATATAATAAATGTCAAAACATTTTTAAAAGAAAATGGAAATAAATTTTGAAAGTTTATATTTGAACATTATAAAGAATATTAATAATAACATTATGAATAACATTTATTAAATGTTAATCCTAAAATGTTGTATTTTTCAATACTTTACATATTTTTAAAGACAATCTTATAATTTGGTTAAAAAATCTTTTTTTTCATTAATATGTTGATTAAAAGTAATAATCCAAATTGTGTAATTAAAGTAGTTGTAATGTTACTTATATTACAAGTGAACCATAGTGATTTACTTATCACAGGATACAAGGATAACCTAATAAAGTCTATTGAAAATATTCAGCTTTTAAAATGCTCTTATTTATTAAATGCTTTAAACTTTATGCAAATAGCTAGAATAGAAATATATCATTCGAATTTTAAATTAATTAATGCATATTACCCAGAAACAATATATCTTGGAGTTTTGCACAAAATGATGAAAACTTTATTTGATTTCAAAAAAGTTGAAATAGGTACTATATGGTTATTATACTTTTATTTAGGTATTGCTAACTACCATGTACGTAAATTAAAAGAATTAAAGAAAATGAGATACTTAGTTCAGCAAGAGCACACATATCTTAAAAATACTCACGACTATGTCATGGATGAATTAAAATCTGAGTCTACAACAATACAATGCAACATAGAAAACTACAAATTCCATATACAAGAAAAGGAATTAAAACAATTAGAAAATCAGCCATTGTATGTTATACGTAACTTTATGATAAATTATATAGAAAACATGCACAGATATTTTTTGAAGAATACAGATTTATTCCCTCTATGCTACGAGATATTTAGTAAAAACAATATCCTTATTAAAAGTATAGGGCACAATGCACACAGAACTGTTTATTTAATGAATGAATACAACGTACAAGTTAATTGGGGAGAAAATGATAAAGGTACTATGCAGAATTTACAAGAAAAATACGAAAACGCACATAATCTCAATTGGAAGGACAAAAATCTGAAAGATATTAAAATATACTACGATTCAGTTTTTAGCTTTTTTAAAATCATTATGTTAAGGTTAACATGGAAACATTTATTATACGTACAAAAAATACAAAATGAATCTATTAAGATAGTTTTGATTAATAAATGGTTAAAGATACTCGATGAGTTTGTGTCATTCTTTTATTTAAAAGATGATGATTATGTATGTAAGATAAAAAGTTCAATTAATGGTAGCCATGACGCTGTTATTGAGCTCCTCAAATTATATTTAAACGACTTATGTTGCGATTTAAAGTGTAATGCTATAAATGAAATGAAATTAAACGGCAAAGAACTACCCTCTAAAAAATATGGTAGACCAGTTCACAAGGAATCGGAGCTGAAAACTATTGAGTATTATAGTTTGGGTGCTGCTGACAAATTTATCTTTACTACAAAAAATTTATTTTCAGAAAGAGATTTTAGTGTTATTAAGTCATTTATTGATTATGCGGAAAAAAATCTGTTATTTTTTCAAGCTGATAAAATAGTTGATTATTTATTTTCATAATAATAATAATTTCATAAATAAAAAATTTAATATTTAATTTTCATTGAATTATTTCTTAAAGCACTACTTTGTAATACATGAAAATGTATAGACATTCAACAATTTATTTTTGTTTATAGTATTTTTACTAAAATATAATAACTAAGTACCAAATGCACCAGGTTGTTACTTGAATAATTATTTTAATTTTAGATTCGAAGAAATTATTAATTTTACTGATATGTGTTTATATATATTTTGTGTTATTACCACTTTTTTTTAGTTCTCAAAGAACTATTTAATTTAATAATTCGTTAAAAGATGACAATTTGTGTCTAGTTGAAGATATTAGCCCTAAAAATTTGTAATACTTTCCATTGTTCCCCGTAATTGGAAAAATCTCCAAAAAAATTACAAATTTAAAAATTGTTAATTTTCTACAGTTTTAAAATTTGTTTTACTTAAAACTGCCATAAATTTTTAAAATACCAAATAAATATAAATTTGTTTATAGATACATGAAGTATTTACCTATTATTTGGTATATTTCATTGGAAATGTGTGTCTTTACCTGCCCACTGTAGGGGATACTAAATGGAAACTTTTACATAAAAAATTTATTTTTTCAGCTTGAATTTTGAAAATGTTCCAGAAATTCTGATACTTTTATACATTTATTTTATTAAAGCGATTGTCCAATACTTTATTTTGAAAAAATTCACCTCTGGACTGGTCATCGTGGTAATAAACGAACATCAAAGTTAAAGAAAAATGTAAAATTTTTGTGTAAAAATTGGTGAATTCCAAAAGTTATAATAAATTGTTGTACAGAAACTCATTTGATTGTGATAATAAATTATTAGTATATTCTGCAAGGCGTATTATGAAAGGAGTGAAAGAAGACCAAACTATTGGTTTTTTATTCGAAAACATTTATATTAACTTCAAAATTATTCAACTTCTCCATAAAAATTACAACACTAAATTATTAAATATCAATTTCATATTATACTTAATTGCTGTAATAAATATTAATTCATATATTAGCTTCGATGCGAAGCTGAGAAGGTATTAATTTTACTATGATGTATTTTTTTTTTGTCTGTTGCCATTTTTTTTCAGCTTTCACAGGATCGATTTATTTTAATGACACGTCAAAAGATCACAAATCGCATCAAGTTGAAGACTTTCCCTTGAAAATTGAAATAATTGCCCTCGTTCCCTGTAAATGGCACAAATCCTTCAAAAAGTTACAATTTTTAAAATCTTTAAATTTTAACATTTTTTTCTTTTAAAACTGCTGTAACACTTTGAAAAATGAAAAATTAAACATAACTTGTTTTTATATTAATATCTTACGTATTTTCTTTTCATTTGATATAAACTTTCTGATAATCTGTTTCTTTACCTGCCCACAGAAGGGATTCAAAATACCAACATTTTTACAAAATTCAACTTTTTCAACTTAAGTTTTGAAAATCTTCTGGAAATATTGCGTCCTAAACATATGTCAAATTTTTCAATTTGTCCCGACGATTTATCTTCTACGTGTAAATGGCTGCTGTAGTTAATAAATATGTTATTTTTGAGTTCATATTTAATTATTGTTTGTTTATGTTTAAATATTTTATAAGAGTTTGCTATAGTTTTAATTCCACCAATAGAGAGAAAATTTACATGAATCTTATTTACATTAAATATAAATTTATACTTATTTTGATTATTTTGCTTCTTCAAAGTTAAAAAAAAGTTTTTTGAACATTAGAAAACTTGAAAACTTGTATAAAATATAGAAATTTAAAAAATAGAATACTGCGTCCTTCAAACATATGTTATGTTAAAATATATTCACTAAAAAAAGATGTTTTTAAAATATTTTAAGGGTAATATTGAAAAAGGAAAAAGGCACTATACAAAATTTACAACATTTGATAGTTTATCAAATATTTATTTTTCCATATCATAATTCTACTTTATTCTACATTATTCTATTCCATTATGTTATTCATTTGTATTTATATTAAGGATTAATGTTTTATTGCATTATTTGTTGTTCAGTCTCATTATATATTCCATTTTTTTTATGAAATGTGAGTGTTTTCGTCTTTTTATTAAGTTTTAGTTCCTTTCCGCACAAAAACTAAGAAAAACAATAAAAAAAAAATGGTAAAAAATCTACTAAGTTGAGCGTATTATAAAAATCGATTATAATTGTAAAAATTCAACCGAAAGTCATTTTTTTAAAATGATTTATAAGTGAGGTCTAAAAAAATAAATGATAGACACTAAAAGCACATAGTAAAATTATTTTAATATGAAAAAGAAATTCCTACTCATAAGGGGAGACTACAGTGGTGTCCTTATTACTAATTGTAGTTATTCAATATAAATGAGATAAAAATCTCATTTATATATAGATAAAAATGCAAAACTCTCACAAGACAGGCAAGTCTTCTTTGTTCTTCTTTGAAACTTCAAAATAGGAAAATAATAATTTCACCAAACATCTATTTTTGTGTTAACACGTTGTGTTATCTAACTGCATCGCCGCAAATAACCTGTACATCTTAGTTTAATAAAGACTATCATACCACACACACATGCGCGTGTTATATGTTAATTAATATTATATAATATCTTATTTTAATATTGTTCTAATATCGTCACTAAGAGAAGACGAAACATGGCACAGTCGGTATTTTAAATAATACGGGTAATAATAATAATAATATAATATTTATAATAAAAATATCCGTAATAATGACGGATTATAAAAGGCCCGAAAAATTGAAATTGGAAGGTGATGTACAAGCCATTTTCAAATTATTCGGGCAAGAAGTAGAGATCTACTTCACGGCTAACGAAACGACGAAAAAGACAAAGGAAATTCAAGTCGCCAGACTGTTGAACCTGATGGGTCCCGAAGCAAGAAAAATATACTTCCAAATTGAGGAAAATATAGAGGAAAAGAATGTAAGCGCAATACTTGACGCAATGGAGATACGGTGCATACCAAAGCGAAACTTAGTAATGTCCCAGTTCAAATTTTTCCAAAGAAAACAAAACCAAGTAGAACCATTTGATAAATTTTATACGGATTTGAAAGAATTAATAATAATATGCGAATTCAAAGATACAGAAGAACAATTACTAACAACACAAATAGTTTTAGGCATCTACAATAAAAAGACTCAACAAAAACTGTTAGAAAACAATTTAAACTTAGAGAGAACTGTTCAATTTTGTCAATCGATCGAGCTTTCAGAATTTAATAGACAAGAAATTGAATCAACCGGAACAACAAATAATGGGAACATGTCAATATACAAGGCAGTAAAGTTTAACAATCATCAGCAGCAACAAAATAGTAGAGGTAAAAAAATGTATGGTAATAATAGGAACAATTTTGTAAAATATAATAGTTATAAGTTTAATCAAAATAATAATGTTAAATATAAATGTAAAAAATGTAATTATGAACATAAACCAAAAAATTGTCCAGCATTTGGAAAAATGTGTAGGAACTGTTCAAAAATGAACCACTTTGCAGTAGGTTGTAAAAATAAAAACAAAAATGTTAAAGTTATTAAATTAAAAGAAAATGAGGAATCATTGAGTGAACAAGAGTTAAGTAGTAAAGTTGAGTATCTAACTGCAAATAGTTTAAGTGGAATTCATGAGAAAATTAAAAATAAAAAGTGGATAGAAAAAATTAAGATTAATAATTTAAGTTTTGAAGTAAGAATAGACACTGGAGCAGAAATTAGTATATTACCGTATAATATTTATAATAAATTGAATTCAAAGCCAGAAATAAAAAAATGTAATGTAAAAATGGAAACACTTGGGGGGTTCATTATTGAACCATTAGGTACAATTTGGGTAGAGTGCCAAAATAATGATAACAATAAAATTATTAAAGGAGAGTTTATAGTTGTTGATGATGTAATAATACATGGGAATAGAAAGAAGGAAATAGAAACAATTTTAGAATCAGAGTTATGTGAACAATTGGAATTAGTTAAAAGAATAAAAATAATAAACAAAGAGAGTCAATTTATAAAAACTAATAGTGATGTGTTTACAGGATTAGGATTATCTCCTGAAAAATGTAGATTAGTTTTAAAAGATAAAATAACTCCTATAATTAATACAGCTAGACAAGTACCATTGGCTATCAAAGAGAGGTTAAAAGATACGTTAGCTCAGTTAGAACAAATTAAAGTTATTGAAGCAGTAAATAATCCTGTAGACTGGCTGTCAAATATAGATATAGTAGAAAAGCCATATAAATATAGTTTAAAAAACTAAAAAAACACGCTTTTAAAGCACATCGAACTAAAAAGTTAAAAATAATTTTTAAAATAATTATGAACAAAAAATACTAGTATTATTGTGATAAAAGCGTCGGGCGCTCAATATACGAAAAATATGGCACAAAGCACCCACGCTTTTATCACAATAATACTAGTATTTTTTGTTCATAATTATTTTAAAAATTATTTTTAACTTTTTAGTTCGATGTACTTTAAAAGCGTGTTTTTTTAGTTTTTTAAACTATATTTATTTTTTACTTTTTAGTTTCATGTTATGATAGTAGTTACTATCAATATCATGGTTGTTACGGGTAACGGGAAATCAGGGTTCGATTCTGGGGAGGGAGTCTGAGAAACGGCTACCACATCCAAGGAAAGCAGCAGGCGCGTAAATTACTCACTCCCGGAACGTGGAGGTAGTGACGAAAAATGACGATACGGAAATCATCCCTCGTAATCGGAATGAATACTTTATATCTCTTAATTAAAATAAAGCGTGTTAATAAATAAATTTTAATAGTAATTAGAATATATATATATATACAAGTAAAGCGACTTAAGTACGTAAACGTATCATGCACTAGGTATAACCGTATTTTGTGGGCGGGCGGGTCGGACTAACGTTATACCTGAGGTATAAACGGTGGTAGGAATATATAAATATATATACGTAAGGCGCATTAGACGCGGGCGGTATTGGTCAGTCAAAATAAAAATTTGTTTATATATATATAATATTGATGACAAGCACGCGTGTACGGGTACGATAACTAAAAATAAATTTTTATAGGAATAGTATGCCATCGTGTTGTAAGCGAGGCGTGGGGAGGGGTGAATGCGTTATGACAGTTTAGTCTAGACGACAGAATATGCGATAACGCGTGGCGTTTGGAGAGTTACAAACATACATACATACATACATACAGGTGAAACTAATATAAGCGTGTTAATAAAAAATGAAGAATATGTCTTGACCCACAAGACCTAAATAAAGCACTTAAAGCTATAAAATTCCCAATAACAACATTAAATAAAATAATACCAAAACTGAAAGGTAAGACATTTTATACAGTTATAGATTTAAAAGATGGATTCTGGCTAATAGCATTAGACGAAGAATCAAGTAAATTCTGTAGTTTTAGTACTCCATTTGGCACTTATAAGTTTTTAAGACTACCTTTTGGGTTAAATGTAGCGCCAAAAATTTTTTCAAATTTATTAAATAAATATTTTTCTAAAATAAAAGATATAATTATTTACTTTGATGATATAATGATAAGTGCTAACGCCAAAGAGGAACATGATAACATTCTTGAACAGGTAATACAGGTAGCGAGAGAAAATAACATCAAATTCAATAAAGATAAAATTCAATTCGAAATGAATGAAGTTAAATTCTTAGGTTTTTTGTTTAATGAAAATGGTATGAGGCTTGGCCCTGTTAGAATTAAAGCAATAAACGAGTTACAAGACCCAACTAATAAAACTGAATTGCAAAGGACTTTAGGAATGGTAAATTACCTTAGAGATTTTATACCAAACTTGTCGAACATTATATCTCCGTTAAGACAATTATTAAAAAAGGATCAGATATGGAGTTGGAATGATATACACTCGAATGTGCTTAAGGAAATAAAAACCTTAATATGTAATGCAACTACTTTAGTATTAATTTAATTTCGATCCAAGTGAAGAAGTTGATTGTTAAGGATGCTGTTAACTTCAGAATAAGTCGCCAGTATGTTTTTTATCAAGATCATTAACAGAGACTGAAAATGAGTATTCCCAAATTGAAAAAGAACTACTCTCAATTACATATACATGTAAAAAATTGCATGAGTACATATATGGTAACAATAATATAGTGATTTACACTGATCATCAACCTTTAGTTAGTATAATTAAAAAAGGCTTAGATAAAATACAAAATAATAGAATAAAAAGACTTAAAATGAAACTATTTTTGTATAAATTTGAGTTAATACATCTCCCTGGTAAATTCATGTATATAGCTGATTTGTTAAGTAGAAATGTGAGCAAATGTAATGTAGTTAATGATGATGAAAGTATGAATGACATAGTACATTCAGTTAAAATAGGTGAAATTAAGTTCAGTGAAAATAAGTTAGAAGAATATAAGAAAAATGTATTAAAGAATGAGGCACTTAAGTTAGTATGTGAGTATTATAAAACAGGATGGCCTAAAAATATAAAAAAATTAAAGAGAAAAATACAGAATTACTGCACTATAGTAAGCTAAAAAGTGAAATAACAATGGAAGGAGATCTTATGTATTGGAATAATAGATTATTAATTCCTAAGGTAACACGGAGTGAGATATTAAATTTGCTTCATGAGACTCATTTAGGAGTAAATAAAACCAAACTAAAAGCAAGACAGCATTGTTATTGGCCAGGTATTCATTCTGATATAGAAAACTTTGTTCTATGTTGTAGCATTTGTCAAAAATTTTCTACTAATAATATTAAAGAGCCGTTAATACAGCATAATGTTCCAAATATACTATTTGTAAAGTTAGGAGTGGATATAGCAGAATTGTCTGGAAAAAAATATTTTATTCTTGTGGACTATTATTCTAAATGGTTGGAAATAATACCCATTAAAAGTGCTAATAGTTCAACACTAATAAAATGTTGTAAAGATATTTTTTCAAGATTTGGCATACCATCAGAAGTAATAGCAGATAATATGCCGTTTGATAGTTATGAGTAGAGCTCGGATGTTTATGACTTTGCATATTTTTTTCGCACAATATGAATTAAACCCAAGTATGATATAAATTTGATTCATGAAGTCTAGATTACAATTACGTAAACTTATTTTGCATGTTTTTGCATATTTGACGTTTTTGAGCATATAAATGCATATATTGATTATTTCTAGAAATAGTAGCATATATTTTATAATTTTCATTAAAAATATTAAAAATTTGTTTTTGATGAAGATCCGTAGAATACTATGAACAAAAGTAATATTACTTTTGGGATTTAGATATTTATAAATTCGATAATCGATATTAATATATATATACTGTAAAACGCCGATTAATCGGACGCCAATTATCCGGAACGCCGAATAGACACGTGCGAGCTTCATTTTTCTAAGAATTAGGTTATTTTAATTAAATTTCTTTATTGTTATTAAATTTCTTCATTTTATATCATCTGTGCGTGTTTTCCTCTGTAAAATATGTAAGCACATGATTGGTTATCCGGAATACCGTTGGTCCCAATTAGTCCCGTTAATCGGCGTTTTACTGTATATATATATTCATACAAGTAGTAAATACGGCGGGTGCCATGGGTTTTACCTATATATCGTAAATTTATGAGATAGCACGCGTTTTATTTGATATATATCAAATATTTTGTTGACATTTTAATATTCATTGTGTAGTGTTACAAGTTTAGTGTAATTGGTACTTTTCGTGTGTAAATGTTACGCTGTGTTTAAACAATTTGTCTAAAAATTCACGTTTTTTTAAAATGTATATTATCAAAATGCCGAAAAATTCGCTCAGTGGTTTTGTAAAACAGTTTGATTGGGTATAATTTATAATTTTTTTTTTCATATTAAATATATATGTTATGTAATAAAATAATTTAAATTAATTTACATTAAAAAGGTATAAAAAATGTTTTCATATTAATATTAACTTCTTTTTTTTTTTTGCATATAGTTATTGAAAAATTGGTATATTTAATATATTTTAAGGCATATAATTGCATATTTTTACATTTTTAAATGCATATTTTAATTAAATTTTAGTCATAAACATCCGAGCTCTAGTTATGAGTTTAGATTGTTTAGTCAGGAATATAAATTTAAAATAACAACATCTAGTCCATATTATCCCCGTAGTAATGGTTTAGTCGAAAAATTTGTAGGAATTGCCAAAAAATTAATTAAAAAATCAGAGGTGGAAAAAATGATTTACAATTATTTCTACTTTATTATAGAAACACACCGGTGTCAGGTTGTAAGTACTCGCCGTCACAAAATTTAATGTCTAGAATACCAAATACAAAACTCCCAGTAAAAGAAGTATTACTAAAACCAAAGGAAATAAATGCAAAATATGAATTAGAGATTAAAAAAAATAAAGAAAAGGAGTATTATGATGAAAGAACAAAGATTAGGAAAGAATTTAAAATAGGAGAAAAAGTGCTGGTTAGAGATATAAAAAGATCTGAATGGGTAAAGGGAGTAATTGTAGGGTTTTTAAAAACTCCAAGATCATTTCTAGTAAACATAAATGATGTAGTATATAGGAGAAATTAATTTCATTTGAAAAAGTTTATTGAGAGAACTTCTTAAAATTATGTTATTGTAATCTATAAAATTGTTATAGAATTTGTATTATGAAATGTATTTTATTATTTTATATATATAATTTGTATTTGTATATGCTATGTTTTAATGATGTCTGTTACTCTTTGTATTATTATAATCTTAAGGAAGGAGATGTTGTGTTATCACTTTGTGTTATCTAACTGCGTTGCCGCAACTAACCTGTACATCTTAGTTTAATAAAGACTTTAATAAATACCACACACACGTGTTATATGTTAATTAATATTATATAATATCTTATTTTAATATTGTTCTAATATCGTCACTAAGAGAAGACGAAATATCTATATGAGTCAAAATCAAGGTTTTTTGGAGTACATAGTTTGTCCCATGTAAAAAAAATTGAAGTGATTACTAATAATTAAAATATATTAAGTAAATAAAATTAATTAATAATGGTTTTATGGGCTTAGTTGGCAGAGGTAAATCATTGATTTGGTCTATTTCAGGAGTTAAGTTAGAGGTACATATATAGCCACCAGGTTAGATGGTCTGGTTAGACACACGAATTGATTCAATCCCAACTATTATTGGTGACCGTCAATACTCGTAGAATTATTGATATTAAGAAGTATGACATCTGATCACAATAAATCTTTTGTTCATAACAAAATCACTATATTTTCTATATTTTCTATAATTTTTTTAATTTCTTAGAAATCCTAGTACTCATATCTCGAGAAACATTAACGTAAAATTAAAATTCTCGTCGTGGAACTTGAATTAAATCAATGGCTTTGTGACGGCATTACTTGACTCACAAGCGCAAATGTCATATACCACCCCGAAAATAGTAGGGATAATAATAATACGGAATTGTACACAAACGACCCATACGCGCCGTTAGACTAGTACACGACCACACAACACCCACCTGCGACACATCGCAACACTGACGATTCAATTTACGAAAATGATCTTGAATTATTTGTACAGTGACGTACTCCTAGGGCATGTTTTTCTGACAGGAAATTCCTTGGGAATGTTCTGCTTGTATAATTCATTTAGGCGCACAACACCATACTACGGCGAGCTAGAAAGCTAGCGTCCCCGCACTCCCTTCAATGTAGATCTGTCAAAATTACATGTAGCAGGAGACCTACATACACGCGAATTATTAACAAAGATAGTTAAAATGCCATACGCCACGGTACGAATGATGCATTGTGTCATTTTCCTGTCATCAAAGTGACCACGTCCAGGAAATACGCCACCGGCTCTGGACGTGTCGCACGACAGGACTCGACGATCAGATTTGCACTCGCGTACCGACGCCATCAATGCTGCCAACCGTCTGACGCTCGAAGACCATGTCGGACACCGCGTCGCTAACGCTAGCAAAGTTCCGAGATATTATGCGAAGATTATTATTGATTTTTATTCGTCTTTTCGGTTTGTTTTTTTTTCATAACCAGTTTTTGCTGTTCGTAATCGGCCCACGGGCTCTACCATCAAAAACAGTGTCGACTATATTATTGCGACGAAAGTCGTGCCAATCGTGATTAGTAGCCCTTTGATATATAAGTATAATATTTGAATAAGGACTTGCTATTTTAATTAAATTAAGTATGAAACAAATAATCTATAATTCAAAATTGTATATTTTATAGAGAAATTATAAAATAATTACGCTAATATAAAATAATAGGCTTGATGCAACACTTTTTGTCTATAGATTATTAGGTATTATAATTTCGTTATTATATAATAACAAACATTTTAAAACAACAATATATTTATTTTTTTTATCTTATTTTATTTTATATTTTTTTTTTATAACTTGGTCACTTTTAACCTCTATTTTCTCTTGCTTAGTTTTATCAATAATATTTTTAATAACATCTTCATTTAATGATTTATGATTGGGTAGAGAATCTTTATAAGCGCTGGTATTTTTGAATTTTTCATATTCTGAATAACAATAATAAAGCCATTTTCTACCCCGTATTGTCCCTTTAAAAAATATAGGAAAATCGGTTGTATAATGAAATGCATGTATGCATAGAAATATACCACAATCAAATGGATTCATTTGCTGTACAGCATTCTCGGCAAGAATAAACTTGCATTTACTCTCAATTGGTTTGAGCTTTGATTTAGCATTAAATGTTTTTACATTTAAGTATGCACACATTATAAAATGTAAATGTTCAAACTTCTTTAAAGGAATTGATGATTTATTTGAATCTAAGATAATAATTTTTTTTTTTTTTCAAATTAATTACTCCCAAAATCCAATGAGCTGAAAAAACGTTTACATTAACTAAAATGAGCGTTTCTTTTGAAGTGATTGTATTATGTATGTAATCGATTAAAGGTAAATAGTTATTTCCACACATAGAACTATAAATATATGTCGAAATATATAAAATAGTGTCTTGTTTTTGGCTTTTCATAATAAAAAAATTTATTACATCATCAATTACATCTCCAACTATATCGTTCTTGACTTCTAAAGATTTTACAATATCCGTTATTTCTATAGGCGGAAGAGGAACTTTTAGATGTCGTAACATTTCTTTTAAAACTAAACATACAAAAACACATATATTTGAAACAAATTTGCTTTAATTAACCGTTTAAAAACTTAATTTTTAACTAAATATCTTATTGCATTATATTCTTACGGATTTAAATTGTTTGAGAAGTTTAATTATAAAAAGACAATTTTTAAAAAAAATTACTTTAATAAATCGATTCAAGTTGTATTAATTGATTAATTTCAAAAACTATTAAAATAGCTGACCAAGAGGACACAATATTTTTGAATACTTTATATCTTGCTCATTAAAAAATGTACGAAATTAGTAAAATCTGAGTTTGCTAATTTATTATATTTGGTACTATGTATAAAGAATAATTTTATTTATCATAACATACTCAATTACTTACAGAATTAATACAATTTAAACATTTTTTTTTCGATTGCCTTTAGTTATAGCATATTACTTTTGAATAATTAGCTATATAATTTTTTTATGTTCATCCCTTATTCTTTGTAAGGATGTCAACTTTGTTTTTTTAAATGGGAAAACAGATTTTAAATTTAATAAAATGTTTGAGTTTTAAATTAAATAGTAAATTTTATTGAATTTTTACTATAATTTTATTCTTTTATTAGGTATAAAACTTTAGTGTTTTAATTTTTAGCTTCGATGCGAAGTTGAGAAGGTATTGATTTTACTATGATGTGTTTTTTTAATTATTTATTTTTTTGTGTATGTAACATTTTTTCTCAGCTCTCACCGTATCGATTTCTTTCAATAATAAGTCAAAAGATCACAAATCGTATCTAATCGAAGACATTACACTCAAAAATTGAAAAAAATTCCCTCGTTCCCCGTAAATGGGGAAACCTCCAAAAAATTACAAATTTAAAAAACGCTAATTTTCGAAATTTTTTCAATTTTTTTTCTTTAATCTGGCATAACTTTTTCAAAATTGAGCAAATAAATATATTTTATTTATTTTTTTAATAGATGTATAATGTTATAAAGGTATTGATTTTACAAAGATGATAATTTTTTTTTATTTTTTTTTTTATATCTGAACCTTTACTTTCCCATAGGGGGGGGGGTTTAAAAAGACAACTTTTTCACAAAAATTAATTTTTTCAACTTGAATTTTGAAAATGTTCCAGAAAGTATGACACTTTTATATATATCTTAAATTAAAACTAATATATTATACTTTATCATGAAAAAAAAAAAATTTCGGACTTTATTTTATGTTCACGGTGATAATGGCTACCGAATGAAAAATGTATGGATCAATACAATATTTCCATGAGAAGTAGTATTTGTATAAATCTTTCATTCTGCACACTGTTTTTTTAAGTCGAACCATTTCCCTATACATGAGGAAGGTTCAAATCTGAAAAATGGCTACCAAATGTTATTGTGTGAAAATTCTAGATTTTATTTTTTACATTTTTAACTTTATAATGCTATAACTTATTGAAAAGTGTATGGATCAACACAATTTTTTTATGAGAAATAATATTTTTTAATAATCCCTTTTTTATTTGACATACTTTATCTTTATCAGGATAATAATAAGGAACTAGCAGATCATGTAACTTTTGGAATAATCCACCAATTTTTTTAAATTAAACACTATCTAAAGAATTTTATTGAAGCTGAGAAGGTATTGGTTTTACTAAGATTTTTTTTTTTTTTGTGTCTGTTACCACTTTTTCTTAGCTCTCACCGAACCGATTTCTTTCAATGATACGTCAAAAGATCACAAATTGTATCTAGTCGAAGACATTACCGTCAAAAATTGAAAAAAATTCCCTCGTTCCCCGTAAATGGGGGAAACATCCGAAAAAATTACAAATTTTCGAAATTTTTTTTTACTAAACACTGCCATAACTTTTTTAAGTGTTCCGGAAGGTTTGACACTTTTATATATATCTTAAATTAAAGCTAATGTAAAATGCTTTTTCATGAAAAAAAAAATTTCGGACTTTATCTTATCTTCATGGTGAAAATGGCTACCGAATGCTATTTTTGTGTGAAAATTTTCGATTTTGTATTTTCCATTTTTAACTTTATTATGCTATAACTTTTTGAAAAATGTATGGATCATTACAATTTTTTTATGAGAAGTAGTATTTATATAGATCTTTCATTCGACATACTGTTTTTTTAAATCGGACCATTTCCCTAAATACAGGGGGGATTCAAAACATAAAAATGCATATAGAAAGTAGAACTTTTTCAACGTAACTTTTGAAAGTGTTCCGGAAGGTCTGACACTTTTATATATATCTTAAATTAAAGCTAATGTAATATACTTTATAATGGTAAAAAAAAATTTCGGACTTTATTTTATCTTCATGGTGAAAACAGACATTAAACTTAATAAAAAAAATACGATTTTTGTAAAAAAATTCTTTTTTATATTTTTAACTTTATAATGCTATAACTTCTCGAAAGATGTATGGATCAATATAATTCTTTTTTTTGTAGATGCATGATGTCTTTACCTATCATTTGGTATATTTTTTTTATAAATCTGACTTTTTACCTGCCTACAGGGGGGGATTCAAAATGACAACTTTTTCACAAAAAATTGACTTTTTCAACTTAAATTTTGAAAGTGTTCCGGAAAGTCTGACACTTTTATATATATATTAAATTAAAGCTAATGTAATCTACTTTATTATGTAAAAAAAAAATATCGGACTTTATTTTGTCTTCACGGTGAAAATGTCTACCAAATGCTATTAATGTGTGAAAATTCTCAATTTTATTTTTTACATTTTTAACTTTATAGAGCTATAAATTATTGAAAAGTGTATTGATCAATATAATTTTTTTATGGGAAATACTATTTTTTAATAATCCCTTTTTCATTCGACATACTTTATCTTAATCAGGATATTAATTAGGAACTAGCAGTTTATGAAGCTTTTGGAATAATCCATCAATTTTTTAAAATTAAACACTATCTAAAGATTTGCATCGAAGCTTTTTTTTTTGATAGTGATTTTAATCAATGTTAGATATCATTATACTTGATCCAACTATCTTAGGTCACCACTGTGCCACGACCCCCTGTAATGCGTTTTTTAAATTAATATACATGTATAATACAAAAAGGATTACAAATACAGGTAGCTAGCTGGTTTTTAATGACATCAATATTGTCAGATACGCAGAATTTATTATCAATGATAGTAAAGCACATTGTTGTGAGTTTATATATACACCATCTGACAATACAGAAAGTATATCTATTGATATATAGTCATAATTGACAATAAACACTTAATAACTGTGATAGCGAAGTTATAAAAATACAATTTGCTACCTGAATTTATATTTTATCGTGTGTAATACATGTATATTAATTTAAAAATGTGAAACATTAATGTTTTATAACTAATATACAAATAAAGTATTATTAAAAATTAAAATACCGTTTACTATTTAATACTCCAACATAGTTCGTAATTCAAGAATTATATGTAACTAATGATAATCAAAAACAAAAATGTTTGAATTATTTTTATTTTATAAATAATTGAGTGTGTCTTGTTAAAAAGAATATTCTATATACATTAATAATTAATTATTATACCACATTTTTATTTTCTAAATTTTATAAATAAGCGTATGCTTTATTTCAATAGCATTAATTGTTAATAATGAATATTATTAGTTCAGGAACAAAGCGGTCACGGCGAAATGCCTGGGTCCCCATAAAATAGGCTAAAACTATGTATTGATTCTTATATATAATATTGCTAAATGATATCAATAGTTGAAATGATAATGATTTGTTGATTTTTCAACGACATAACACATTCAAACAAAGAAAATTGTACTAAAATCAAGTAAATTAATTTCATGATTAAAATGAAGTAATCCATCGTTTAAAAATATTTGTATCTTTGATATAAATACAATAGCTTTGCATTAAAAAAAAAACCTAGATTTATATTGGAGGAAAGTGTAGTTGAATCTTTCAAATTGATTTCTTGAAGATATTTTTGTTAGTAAACTGTTATATGTATAAGATTGAATAAATCATAACCATAGGTATGTTACATGCATTACATTTATTGTTTCTCTATTAATTAGAAATAACAATTTATGATATATTAATAAATAAAATTATAATACTATATACATTACTAAAATATATATTTTTTAGAGATCATCTTTTTTAAAAGTAATATAAATAACATAAGCTCAACNTCATGATTAAAATGAAGTAATCCATCGTTTAAAAATATTTGTATCTTTGATATAAATACAATAGCTTTGCATTAAAAAAAAAACCTAGATTTATATTGGAGGAAAGTGTAGTTGAATCTTTCAAATTGATTTCTTGAAGATATTTTTGTTAGTAAACTGTTATATGTATAAGATTGAATAAATCATAACCATAGGTATGTTGCATGCATTACATTTATTGTTTCTCTATTAATTAGAAATAACAATTTATGATATATTAATAAATAAAATTATAATACTATATACATTACTAAAATATATATTTTTTAGAGATCATCTTTTTTAAAAGTAATATAAATAACATAAGCTCACCTTCATCTTTTATTTTACCATATACTTTGATTGTAATTAATGAAGCTAAAAAATATATACACAACAAAATGTTTTTAAACATTATTACTTAAACTTCGTTCTATTGAATAGATTTTATTTAAAATTAACAAACGAAACCACAAAATACCTTTATGTAATTCTTTATAAATATAAATCAAATAAAATTAATATTAAGTACTATTTCATGTTACTAAGTTTTAGTATAATTTTTTACCTATAATAATGCATTGTATTACTCATAGTTTATTTTTTCTGAACTATATAAGCTTTAAATGCCATTGAATAATTTAATACAGTGCACCCTAAAAATACTTATACAAATTTAGATACATCAACTGTGAATTTGGAAAATTAAAACTATTTAACATTATCATAATATTTATTTATAATACATAATTACTTTTTAAAAAATTTTCCGTAATTTTTTCGGGGTATAATATATTTAATATTTAATTCAATTTATTATGGTTATGGTTTTCATTAATTTTAAACAGTAATAGTATTTTGATTTCGAATTTTTTAGCGAACTATTATTATTAATGTTACTAGCAGGGCTGGATTTAAGACTAGGCTATCTAGGCTATAGCCTAGGGGCACTGCGGCCAGCAAAACTCTTGAATTTTTTTTAGATATAATTCCTTTCTGCGAATTTAATTTTCCATCTACTAGAATTAATGTAGTTATATTGATAAATTAGTTGCTCGCTGTTGTAAGATTATAAAAATAGCACGCAATATATTCTACAATATATATATATATATATAATGTGATTGGGCAGGGTAGCTACTGTACGACGGTATACATTATTTAAAATAATAATTGGCGACGGCAGTTGTATAAATTGTGTTGAACAACCATAATCAAGGAAACGCCAAACGTATTATTAATTAATGTTTCTTATTTTTTATAATGGTGCACAATTTTGTTGTTTACATTAATAAGTTGACAATTGTATTTACTAAATTAACCGTTTATTAACAGAAAAAAATATAATTATTATTTTTTATTATTATTCATTAACTATAATTTATGCACGATTGATTTTTTTTATCATCATAATTTAAACTACGACATTTTATTACATAATTTTTTTACGTTGACTTTTAAATACTTTTAAAGTACCTAAACATTATACATTAGATAATACAAATTTTTAAGTAAATTGGGAGGGGGTGATCAGCTCAGCTCTCATTCTATCTGTGTTCTAAGAATTGGACGTTTGTTCCTTATTAGCCTAGGGGCGCTTTTATGGTAAATCCGGCCATGGTTACTAGTATTATTAATGTATTAAAATTAAGTAAATTTGATTATTTACCATTGATGCTTCTAGTTACTATAACTTTGTATAACTGTAGATTAATACAATATTTTTTTTTTAATTTAATTTTATTATTTTTGATTTATAATAAATCAATAGCAATTTTGTAGATTTGTATAAGATTTAAACATATTCACATTTATGTGTGTTCTGATTTATTTGTTTAATATAAAATATATAATGAAAGCGTTTTATTTTTTAATGTGTCTAAAGGCGTCAGATATTTAGGAAATTTTTAAATTTGTAACATGACAAAAACATTCCTCTTTGTTTTTTTGTACACATGGTTCTGATTAATAATGCCTCCCAATTATCTCTGAAAATATAAAGTGTTAAATTTTTTTTTCAATGTAATATATGTTTTTATGTTGGGCAGTTCAGTGAGTAAAATTAAATTTTTACGATCATCATTTATGCTTTATATTAATTAAATGGCTTTCCATTTTCAAATGGTATTCCTATTTTTTAATATATAAATAGAATAAATATCTAATCTTCGTTTTTCAAATATAGTCTGAAAAACCATGACATGTTTTAATCATTATTTGAAAAGCTTGAGGATTTATCCATGATTGCTGACGTTTCGCACTCATTGCAGAGTCTATCTTCGGAGCGATAGTTACTGCTCACTGACTAAAACTATACTGGCTGCTAATCTTGTTATCAGTCTGTTTTTATATGTTGGGTGTTTATCATATCAGTTGTTTACCGTAACGGTTGTTTATATCTGTTAATGACTCATGTTGTTTACGGTATCTTGTTTTTGCTGATGTTTTTATTGGCGACATTAGTTTTGATTATTGTTGTTGTTTTTAACATTCTTAGCATTTTGGTCTTCCTTTTCTGCACCGACAGTTTTCCATTACGTTGATAGTAACTTTTTCTTGTATAGAACTGTTTTCAGTGTTGTCAGTTGATTTTCTTTTTGACTGGTGTATGATGGGTAACCAAGTTTTGCTTATTTTTCATCCGTTTTCTCTGTTGAAATTCTCTGGAAATTTTTCGATTTCTATTGCCTCTTTGTACATTCGTTTGCCAAAATAAGTTTCTTTGATTAGTATTTTTACTTCATCAAATTGGATGTCATGTCCTTTTGTATAAAAAAAATTATGTTGATTTGTTTATTTTTTAAAAAGTTATGGAAGTTTTGAGAAAAGAAAGTGAAAAAAATTTCAAAATTTACCGATTTTTAAATTTGTAATTTTTTTAGATATTTTCCCTATTTGCGGGGAACGAAGGAAAAATTTTCAATTTATAAGGGTAATGTCTTCAACTAGATACGTTAGATAATTAGAAACTAGATAATTTGTGATCTTTTGACGTATTTTTGAAAGAAATCGGTCCAGTCAGAGCTGAGAAAAAGTAGTAACAGACACAAAAAAAAATAAACACATCATGGTAAAATTAATACCTTCTCAGCTTCGCATCGAAGCTAAAATTTTTTTTTATATATGAATAAATAAATTGGCCTCCAAGGAACATTTATCGCAATAAAAAATATATTTTTCTAAATTATATTTTTTAACAGTTTTCAAATCTGAAATTAGACTTTTGTGTGTAAATTCACAATTTCCTATCTTGAACATTATTTGCACTGCTCACCGCATACATTGTCGCCTTATGATTCGAATTGTTCTTAATAATTTCCGGCACTGGGTATTTAATATTTTTTTGACTCCTACTCTAAAGGATAGCCGTTTTGTTGCCAACAAACCGCCGGTTCAAACGCCGGACATTTTGTCGGGGATTAGCCATAGTCGGAACTGGTCGTACTATTTCCCGTCCATAGCAGTAGATTTAGTTGTTTGCGCTGCAACTTTTGTGGTTCTTATAATACATTTTTTTTGTTCGTGAGTGCCCACTATGTTAAAAATGTAATTTTTTTGTATTACGGCGTCGGTTGAGCCTGCCTCCTATTCTTTAGCCCTTTGGGGCTGGTAATGTATATCTTTTTATAATGTTCTGAGCCAGATTTTTTTTAGTGCGCCGTACCATAAGCACATGTGGTGAATTTTTTTTATATTAAATTTTTATGTAGATGTCCCTATTTAATTTTTTTATTCAGGTCCCTCAACATGGCAGGCGTGTTACAATATCACCTGTTATGTTATATATATTTTTTTTGTATATAGGTTTTGATATTGGGTGATGTGTGTATATCATTAGTACAATGTTGTGACGTAGTGCATTTTATTCCGGAGTGTCCCAACGTCTTGCAAGCTAAGTCTAACTGTTTAAAACCAGTCGCTAACTTGGGACGTATACCCGCCGTGCTTAGCGGTCATGCCGTGATTAATAGCCGATGGGTACCCAAAGACGTTCATCGTATTCTCAATTTGTAAAAGTGTAGGTGTAACTATTTTTTATTAATATCTGTTTTTTTTTCTGTTCCCCTTTAATTTGTAGACGAGGTTTTTTGACCGTTCGGTTTTTTGCCTCGTATTGGGTTAATTTATTTAATAAAGCCCCCTTAATTTAACATAACTATTATCTTTTTTTTTTGCGTGTTCCGCCTTCAATGGACTTGTGTATATTTTTATCTTTTTTCCTGCCAAAAATCAACTCCCCTTAGTTTATAATGTTCGGGCAACGGCCTTGTATAAGGTCATCCCTCATCATCATGGTTATGTGACAACTGTCACGAGGTTTTGGTGTACATCAACTATCAATGACTCAACGGACCTCAAATACAATTTTTTTATTATTTTTTTTTTTAAATTGCTATCAATGCATAATATTTAATATATTTTTTAAATCCTACTAACAATACATTGTCTCGCCTAATGGGTTGGCGACCTTTTTTTGATATTTTTCAATGTGCCATGAAAGTTACAAATTTTCCGTTGTGGCCAATTAATTCAATTTTATTTATAATATTTGTAACCTTTCAAACAAGAATATGATAATCGATACATAAAACTTATAATAATAAGGAAGTATTAAATTTTTCATAATTAATATATGAAAGTACTTTTTTTATAATACTAAAATTAAAAATTTTGTAATTAATTGAAGTTTTGATTTTAATTTCCATAAGTATAGCTTTAAAACATTTCACATTATTATTTCCTTGTTTAAAGGTATATTATTTTACTAAATCAGACCATTGGATCCTATTTGGGATTCTTTTCTAAAAATAAAAAATACCAAAAAAGTTAAATGTAAATTTTATTCGTTTATATATGCATTTTCTATTACAACAATAATGAAAGAGCACATTGGTTTATTATGTAGACATTGTCCTAAAGATTTACATAAGACATCTTAAAAATCCTACCTAAATCTAGTAAGCTAAAAAAAGCATCTTTACTTTGTGCATCAGACAATTACTTTATTGAAGAATGTGTTGATAATCCTACTAGTTAGTTCTATTAGCTTGTTACAAGAAGATAAAACAAAAGTAATTTATGATAAATATTAATAAAAAATTTATAGCGTTAAGTAAATGATGAATACATCATTAGAGTTTATTATTTTAAACTTTATTTTAAGGTTTTACAATTGTCAAAAGTTACTTAATTAATTTTATTACCTGAAAATTGTTCCAATTTAACCAAAAAGTTACATGGGCATCTAATTAAGAATTTTTTAGATAAAATAATACAACTGAACAACAAGTTCAATTAGATACTCAGGTTATTTGTGCTGTCAACCATTCAGAAGTAGCGCTATCTATGTTTGATACTACATATTGGAAATCTTTCTTTAATAGCCTAAGAACTAAATTTAGAATATCTTCATCATATTAAATATAAATGGGTTATAGATAATGTTAAACTCAAGATTAATAAAGCAACATGTCTAGGATTATTAATTGATGGATGGACTAATATTACTGGTTGTGGAATTGTTAACTTTGTCATTATCATAACAGAGCCAGTTTTTTACAGAAGTGTTGTACCTGGGATAAATTGAGATACCGCTGAATATATTAAATATCAAATAGCTAATGTTTTAAATGAGATAGATCATGAAAAATGTTAGCTTATTTGTACAGATAATGCTAGTGCAATGAAAGGTGCTTGGGCAAAAATTAAAGAGGTAACTTTAAACATATTTTTTCTGTAAGATGTCTTGCTCGTGGACTTAATTTGTTGCTCAAAGATATAATATATCTTTGAGCACATATTATGTGCTTTTCCTACAATTGATAAAAATGTGAATTAAACAATTCTAAACTTTCTGAAGGCCATGAAATATTTTCAGCAATTGAGAAATATGTTAATGAGGGAATGGTATTTAACCCTCTTACCAACTCTGAAAAAGATGCTTCTGAAATATCTGATGCTATTAAGACTATTATGTGTATAAGCAACTGGTTAAAAATTGATCAGACTACAATTTTAACAAATTTAGCAGAGTACCGAACAAATACAGGATTTTATGGTGTAGAAAGTTTAGTGTTATTATTTGAACACTGTTCTCCTAATATTTGATGGATAGGATTTAGCAACCAATGAACCATTATGTCCTATTGCCTCCAGGTTACTAAGTTTATCTAGTTCATCAGAATTATGTGAGAGAAATTTTGGCAAAGTACACACTGAATCTAAAAATAGACTTAAAATGGACAGGGTATAGAAACTAGTAGCAATTAGAACTAACCTTAACATATTTCAAGAAAACTGTTCAAATGAAAAAAAAAGAAAAGTCCTAGGTATTCAAGTTATTAATAGTAATATTAATCAAAATAATATTAGTATTAAATCATTATCTACTGATTACACAGATTCTGAAGATGATTTATAGTTGCAATTGCAATATTAGCTCAATAAATAAATTTTGTTTTAAAAGTGATAATAATTTATGTATGTATGAATTATATGTTTTTTTTTTAATTTTAATTGATATAACAGTTATGAAATAATAATTTATATATTTTATTTAATTATGCAATAATAATGGATTTATAATCTACTAAATATTAAAATCAATTGTCCCAAAATTTTAAACTTAATACCGATGAACGTTCCTCAAGTGTCTCTCCGTTCCTATCCAACGTTTTATATATCTATTCATACACAAAACTATAGTAGAAACGCTTCGGTAAATCGAATGTTGAATTTATGTAATAAAATAAATAATTTTGATTTTTATCATGATTCTTCAACATTATTATGGTCTATTTGTTGTAAAACGTTTAATTCATAATACCATAATTACATACACTTTTTTAGCTAACTTGTTTGTAACGTATTTAGTATTATTGAATTTTTATAATCATTTAATTATTAAATTAATTTCACTATGTACTATTTTATATTGTAATTGTTTTTTTTCTATGTTATTATATGTACTATTTGCCACACAGGCGTAATCATCCATTATGATGAAATAAATAAATAAATAAATAAATAGTATTTGGTTTGTTTCATTTTATGTTAAATATTTGAATAGTTATGTTTCTAATGTTGTTAAAAATTCATTTTATAGTAAAAAAGTTTTTCCTAATCTAAATTGTATGTTTTTTTTTTTTATTATTAAACATGTTACATATGAAAAATAAAATTACCAAATATAATCTTATTTTAAATGATTGACATAATGTATTAGACAATTAATAAATGTATTTTAATTGTTAATTAATATTTTATGATGATTAATAATTAAAATTATATGGCAACTAATGGAAAAGTTTAGGGAAAAGAAGAAAAAGCTGTGTATGGTATTTATAGATTTGGAGAAATCATATGATTGNAAAAGAAGAAAAAGCTGTGTATGGTATTTATAGATTTGGAGAAATCATATGATTGAGTACCGAGAGAGGTTTTAAAGTGAGCATTATTGAGAAAAGGAGTCCCGAAAAGATACACGTGAAATTAAATTGATAAATGCTATCGATTTGTTAAAAGCGTCAAACATTTATAAAACAATTGCTACATTATAAATTATTAAAATTTAAATAATAAATGAAGACTTTTATTATTAATCTACAGTTGTATAAACTTAAAATAACTAGAAGCACAATAGAAAATATTTAAATTGATATAATTTTATTACATTAAAAATACTGTATTTGGTAGTTCACTAAAAAATTCGAAAACAAAATACTATTGCGTTTTATACTTTATAAAAACCATACCCGTAATAAATTAAATAAAAAATATTGAATATATTATACCTGGAGTAAATTTCGGAGAAATATTTAAAATGTAATTATGATTTGTGAGTTAATATTATAATAAAGTTAGATTATTTTAATTTTGTGAATTCACAGATAATGAATCTAACTTAGTATAAGCATTTTTAAGGTACACTGTATTAATTTATTCTACGATATTTTAAGTGTGTTTAGTTTAGAAAATGTAAAGCATGAGTAATAGCTGTTTTTATTATAAAAATATATGACATTTACTATTAAAACTTAGCAAAATTAAATAGAACTTTAAAATAAAGTTGTTGTTAAAGAGTTTCATAAAGATATTTTATGGTTATATTTCTTAATTTTATATAAATTTTATTCAGTAGAGCGAAGTTATATAACAATGTGTAAAAAAATTTTGCTTTGTACGTTTCTATTAGTTTTAATAATTACATTCAAAGTATACGGTGCAAAAAATATGATACAAGGTGAGTTTATGTTATTATATTATATTAAAATGTGATGATGTTAAAAAATACTTTTTTAACAGTGTATAGTGTTATAACTTCTAATTATTAGTATAACTAAATGGTCTACTTTTATTAAATAGCGAAATAGTTGAATACAGTTGCGGATTTATATCTATAATTATTGATATCATTCAGCAATGTTACTTACATTAATTATTATATGGTTATTTATGAAAACCAATAAGTAATTTTAGCTTTAAATGAATCATCTACTATTGAGGAAATGTGAAATCTATATTTTCATGTTTAAATTCTCTTGGCATAGCTGTGTTGTAAGTTAAAATTGTTTTCGTCTTTTTAATGTCTTCTTATAATGGATAATATATAATTCGGTTACAGAAATATTATTAAAAAAATTAATTTACAATAATTTACTTAAATGTTAATATATTAAATTAAGTTGTGCACGAGTATAACAACAGTGTGCAATGTAATAATAAATTTAAGAAGAATACAAGGGTTTGGGGAGGTCTATTGATTAAATTTGTATGTTTGAATATTTGATCAAATTGATTAGCATCTAGGTTAGAGTTCGAGGTCTTACAACAATAAAGACAAGTAAATAAAAAAATAAGAAAACGTGTTACTCTTTGTTGATGTTTAATTATGTAGTTAACAAGTACTGTAAATTTTATGCTGAGGTATTCTTGACACCCAGTCGAAGAGTTAGCACAAGATAAGACACATGGATAATAATGATTGAGTTGGGATTTATAAATCTAATAATACAATGTGTACAGTAGTATAAGTATTATGACAGATAAATTAATTCTTTGTATATATGTTATATGTTAGACAGAATATAAAATTTTATTTCCTTTAAAATATGATTCGTGACTGAATAAAAACGAACTTGAAAAATAATTATAATAAATTCTAAATGTCGAAATATATAATATTTTACAGTGTATAAGAATGTCTGTTAACTTTGTCAATTAAATAATCACTATATGTATACTTGTTTATTTGTTTATTTTCAAGTTTACACACGCTCTTCTTACCAATGAATAATTTAACTGTGTTATAATTATAGATATATTTTTATCCTAGCAGAATAAAATCTGATAAACTAATAATATATTCTATGTTCAATCGCAAACGTTGTATGTCACTGTTTAAAAAAATAAAATTGTTAACTTTATAAGTTATTAGGAAATTATTAAGGAAAGTAATTAATATTTTATAAATAATGGATTATATTTAACTAAAAAAAACAATTTTTGTTTTGTATTTATTTCACAAGTAATTGAGTGGGTAATAATAAACGTATCTTTTTGTACATAAATATAAACTGAAAAAAGAAAAAATATATTTCTTGTGACGAACATTAAACACTTAAAATACATAATAATAACAAATAAATATTATATTTTCTACGAATTTTTTTTTATTTTAGATTGCTTAAAATGTGGAAGTGGTATTCCAGGTAATTATGTGAATTTGATATATTATTATTGTGTTATATCGTAGATTAAATTTATTTTGTTAAAAGAAAAATTATTTTAATCTTATGAAAATTATTATTTTTTGTATATATACCGAACACAAGCATTAATTAAGCTGAAGTTCAAAAAATTGTACAGAATTATTTATGAATTTACTTTAAATATATTTGTAATGTATGATATAATCACATTTTTTGTAGCAATTCTGATTCGTTATCAGTAACTATATATTATAGTAAAGTTCAGTTAGATTAAAAATATAATAATTTAATTGTGATTTTTATTTTAATTTAAAAAGTATATAATGTAACACATGTCATAGCGTAGTCGATATAAAAACAAATAGTTTACATGGCTAGTGGAATAGTTTGCAATGCACCTAATAAACTCAAACTTCAAGGTAACCTAAATGAAAACTGGGAGCGATTTAAAAAGTCATTTAAAATTTATATAATAGCTATTGGGTTTGACAAAGAAAATGATGAAAAAATGATAGCAACCTCACTGAACTTAATTAGTGTAGATACATTGGATGTTTATAATACTTTTAAAATTGAAAATTTAAAAACAATGAAATATAAGGACGTGATATTTTATACATACTGTAATTCAAAGTATAATATATTATATATAAGATTTCTATTCTATAATAGATGGCAAAAAAAAAAAGGAGAATCATTTGATAATTTCTTAACAGAAATCAAAACTTTATATGAAGTCTGCGAGTTTACAGATAAAGAAGAACTTCTTCGTGATAAACTAATTCGGGGGGCCAATGTTTCTGATACTCGTGAATGAGTAGAAAATTATAAAAATTAGAGTTTAACTTAAAAGAGGCTATAGAACATCTAAGATAAGCTGAAATTAGAAAAGTTCAAACTAAACAAATACTATCAGAAGGATAGACTGTTATTGTAGATGCCATTAAATACAAGAAAGAAAAACAATTTCAAAATAGTAACCAGTGTGTTGTGCATCACCAGTAGAATATAATTAAGGGCAAATTGATAAGGAATTTTTAGCAATTTATTTGCATGTATTATATTTGATCAAATTATTTATGACCAGAGAACTAACGTACAACCTGATAATTTACCACTGATTTCACTAATAAAATATATTTATCAAATTTCATGTTAAAAGTTACAACGAATTAAATTATAACTAAGTATATATTGAGGTAGTTCATGAACCAGGCAATAAAATGTTTATAGCAAATGCAATTAGAAAAGTATGTACAAAATAAAACAATGTTAGAGTAAATAATGGTTTTCATTGAATAAATATTAGAATAGAAATAAAAAACAAACTACAAGAGAAAACTAATACAGATTTTATGTTGCTGGAATTCAAAAATATGTTCATATAAGGATGGACAAAAACTAAAACAAAAGTACCTGAAAGTATTAATTTTTATTTTAATACAAGAAGTGATATCTATGTTAAAGAAGAATTAGTGTTCATCGAGAGTCACATAACTGTATCAAAATCAATGAGATAAATAATTCTGAATTAAGAACATGATTCACATATAGAAATAGTGAAGGTGAAGAGTGGAACAAAAATGTTATTTTATTGGAACAATACGAATACTGAAATAGAAAATATAATAAGCGAATGTAATGTATGTGAAAAATACAGTTATAATAAAGGAATTCCCTGGTTTTAATTTCCAAAAAATAAAATGTGATATATTTGATTATAAAAAACACTTATTTCTAATACTTAGAGGCTATTATTCAAAGTGGATTGAAATAATATAACCAAAAAATAGAAACTTTATAAAACTCTGAAAATTTCAAAAAAATATTAAAAAATAATTTTGCAATACATGGTAAACCAAATATTTTAAGAGCAGATAATATGCTGTTTAATGTAATCCAGATGAAAAATTTTAGTAAAAAGTGAAATTTCAAAATAAACGGTTCTAGTCATTATTATATAAGAAACATTAGATTTGCATAAAAATCTATAATAATAGCAAAACAAATTTAGAGAAAAGCAATAAGGTAAAAGTAGAATTACAATCCATGCTGATGGAATATAAGAGTTTGCAAATTTCAGGAATAAATATATCACATAGTCAATTATTATTTAGTAGAATATATAAGACTAAATTGCCAATACGAAATGAATTATTGAAACCAAAGGTAATAAATAAATATAAAGAAAACATGAAATGTGGACTGAACTAAAAAATATTATGATAAAATGTAAGAAACAGAAAATTAATTATAAATCCAAAAATAAAAATAATTTTCGGAAAGAAAGACATATGAATACCCGCAGAAGTTGTAAAACAACATAATACACCAAGATCGATAATCTTATTAGATGAAAATAATAGAATTAAAAGGACAAATTAAAATAATATGAATATCTCAAACTCTTCAGGTAATATAGAGGAAGATTATTCAAACAACTACAAAACAATAAAATCCAATGACCAAAAATAAAAAGAAGATGAAAGCTTAGAACAAAATGAGATTGACGATTACGATATAAAACAATTTCTGTGGAAGTAAAAAAGAGGATAACAAGTATAGATTAAATAAATATTGTAGGAAAACTAAATTGCATAACTATATAAATATAAAAAGGATTAAAAATTATTTATTATTATTAGTATATTTTTCTTGTTTAAATTTAATCAGAAAAAAAAATTTGTTGATGTAATAGAGAGATGTAATGTATTGTACTATCACATATATGTCTTAGCATCAATGATTTGCTATCAGTATGTATCATAGCTTAGTTCAGATTTTAATGAAAAATATAATAATGTAATGATGATTTTTATTTTTATTTAAAAATATATTATGTATAATGTAATACATTTCAATATTTTAATTTAAATATTTGTTTTTGCATATTTAGATAACACAGATATTCAAAGACTAAAAGTTCCTTCTGCGCCTACGAAAGTAACGGATGCTGTGAAGTCATTAAGAAGCGGTAAATTTATATTTGGAGATGTAATTGATGATGTTATAAATTGTTTTATAAAAGAAAACAAGAAGGAAGACACTATTTTATACGTTTCGTCATATATCTATATTTGTGTTCGTGAAAAAAATTTTTCTCCTTTCATCGAATATATGACAAATTTAATAACTCAAGAAAAAACAATTATTTTAGTTAATATACACGTTGGTTCATCAGCTTTCAGTTATCATTGGGTTTTGGGAGTAATTAATTTGGTTTCAAAACAAATAATTATTTTAGATTCAGAAAAAATAATTAGAATAAATTTATATGAAATTTTACATTTCATAATGTGTACTTACTTTAATATAAGAACATTCTATGATAATTCAATACCCAAACCAATTGCGAGTGAATGGGAATTCATTCTTGCCAAAAATGCCATACGGCAATATAATTGTACTGATTGTGGTATTTATGTATGTATACATGCTTATCATTATATAACCAACGAGAACTTCTTTCGATTAAATTCAAATGATGGTAGACAATGGCTTTATTATTATTATAACATGTATAATGAAAATAAAACGTCTATCTTAAATGAAGGCTCTTCATCCAATCAAAATTCACTAAGTGAAGAAGATATAAACAATATTATTGAAATAACTAAGCAAGAGATAAAAAAGGTTGAATACAACCAAGTTCAATGTATAAATGTAGAATAAAATAAAAAATAAAAAAAAAATTGTTTTTTTGATTTTGTTATTAGATTATTAGATAGTTAAAATTAACTTTCTTTTATTATAATATTATTTAATATTCACATTATACACTTTTAGAATATTTTTAATTTTTAAAGAAGTATATTTATTTGTTACTATTTCTTAATTTATAAAATTTTAACAGACGTGACTAGTAAAACCCAACAAAATGGAATGCGTGTTTTATATATTAACTGTATTAATGAATAAAAATCAAAAAATTTATACAGAATGATTTTTTATTATACCCATTTTATTACTTACAGAATAAAAATTATTTAAACATGTTTTTGTTGGTTACCTTTAGTTATATATTATTTTTGAATTTTTAGCTATATAATTTTTTTTTTTGTTCATCCTTTATACCTTGTATGGGTGTCAGCTTTTTTTTAAATGGGAACAAATTTGCATATTAGATATACAATTTTACGCAGTATTTACTGTCAATTATGACTATCAATAGAAATAATTTCTTTATTGCCAGTTGATGTATTTATTAACTAAAAAAATTGTGCCGTATTACCTTTGATAATAAATGCTCCATATATACAAAAGTCAACGTCATAAAAATACAATTAGCTTGTTGTGTTTGTAATTCCTCATTTTATTATACATGTGTGTTATCTCAAAAATTCAAAACCTAAAAATTTGATATCTAATAAACGAAAAATCTTATATTAAAAATTAAAATGCCATTGACTATTTAAATAAACCTCAAACATATAATTAAATTCAAAGAATGTTTTTCTATTTAAAAAAACAAAATGTTCACCCTCAAAAGGTATTAGGGATAAACTTAAAAAGTATTACATAGCTAATAATTTAAAATATATATATATAAAAAAAGGTAACCAATATCAAAGTGTTTGCATTGTTTATATTAAAATATTAAAATATTTTTATATATTTATATATATATAAGCTTTTATTTTATATTTATCATAAATTATTTCTAAAAATTACAAAAATATAAATACAAAAAAAAAAATTGTATAAGAATTAGTATTAAAAAGATTATTAATTTCATAAATGTTTAATTGATTATAAATGATAAACTAATTTTATTTGTTTATTTATGAAGGATAACATAAAAAAAATACCAATGTTTGAAATGGTTTCTTTAATTATAATTTGCTTGTTTTATCTGGCAAGCTTTTGGCATAAATCTGGTGGTTATTTTCAATCCCATCAACGCCATATAGGGCTTGTTGTATTTATGCTAACTCATCGCCACCACTTGACACAAACTACATTTTCATTCATAACTACCCTTCCTTCGTTTAATAGTATTATCGTTATACTTCATCGAGCTGTATGTTTAATATGTTTTAAGAAAATAATATACCAATAATAATAAAAGTAATATACCCCCACAAAAGAATTCGTTTTCTGAGAAGCGCATAAAAATAACCGTTGCATTCATAAATTTATCCTGCATCCGTGCAATAAGTCACGATAAAAAAGTATACTGTCAACGGATGTATNTCATAAATTTATCCTCCATCCGTGCAATAAGTCACGATAAAAAAGTATACAGTCAATGGATGTGTTGTCTCTCTAATATAAAAATAGTATGAAAGAATGAACAGCTTTTTACACTCTAAGTAGTTGTAATTTTTATTCTTGTTGAAATAGCTCGGATATCACAATATAATTAACTAACCCATATACAATAATTCTGTAGTTGTATAAAAGATCCGCATAAGATTTTAGTAATTGTATGAGGGATGTTATACAAGATGATTATAATGGATTGTTTTGTAGACTTTTGTAACGTGAGGAAAATGAAAATTATGATAGAACGTGTAAATGATATTCATATATACCGTACTGTGTATAGTATATAGAAGGGAATAAAATTTCCTAATAAATATGTTTTCTGAATTAATAATGAAAACAAAACTTCTTAATAATTTTTGTTGAAATTTTATTAACCCAATCCTTTTTATTCTGAAATCCTGATTCTTATTTCTAATATATTTGAATTAAATTTATTATTTGGTTTTTTAAAATTACTGAAAGAACACTGATTTTGACGGAGAAAAATGGCTTTTTATAGTCAGAAGGACGTAGTCTAAAGATCCCTAGCGTAATCTTGGAAGCTGAGGCTTTCTATTCTAATGGGTTAATTATAATGGGAGCCCTGCTTCTAGACATTACTTAGAAATCTTTCAAATATGTAGATGTTGCTGATTACTTCAACAAGATACGTTTTGTTATCTTTTGATTTATTTTTGAGCAAAATCTGTCGATTAGAAGTAGAATAATAGTGTATAATGACACAAGAAATAACGTAGCAAAAAACATAGCAGAGTACAACCAGGAAGTAGATTTTAATTCTAGTCATATCTATATTTTTTTAGGGATTATTTCTAATTAAATTAGTATAAAAAACTTTAGCAAAATATAACTTAATTACTCTAAAATCGAGAAATTTTGAAACCTATTTGTTTTAAATTTTATTTATTAATTGTAATGACATTAACTGTGTTGTAATACATCTTTATTTTTTAGCATACTATTTTGTAGTAGTTATTAATCGATATTTAATTCTTTGATAAATATAACCTAATTATAACATAAACTACAAATAATTAGTTAAATATAAATGTTTTATTAACATACAAAAGTATAATATAAAAGGTTTTATAAAATGACATAGTATATTGTATTGTAGTTTTAATTATTATTTTATAAATGTGTATTTAACTTTTATTCTTAGTTTTAGTTTAGAATATAAATGTAAGTAAACATTACGGATCGTATGTCCAATTTATACGACTCAAGCATTAGCTCTTCTCAAAGTAATTCAACAAATAACTAATAAGGAACACAAATTACATTATAATATGCGACTTATTCAGTACCATCAACATTCAATTTATTCATCAATAGAGCATCTAAAGTTTTTTAGTACCTCCTAATAAAATTTAATATTGTACGTTAATTGTATTAGTATAAGTATAATTTCCATTTTTTTTTTTTTTGATGTTTCAATGATTTCCTAAATTTATTAATGTAGACTATGCTTGTTTTAAATTATCTAATTGTTTAGGCACTTTCTATTCATTAAGTTTATTGAATTATCTACAGAATTAAGATATTTGTGTTCAAATATAAATGTTATATACCCTATTAGATATGAAAGGCTATACTGCTCAAATAAAACAAACGGATTGTATTCATTATCATGCAAATCAATTGATACTCGACTTTTTTTACTTTAATTAAAAATAGGTATTACCTCCAATAATAATTATAAGCCATTTGATTCAGTAGTTTTTCAAATAGGTTTAGTGTACCATGACTATGAAAAGCCAACATAATTATTAGTTTCCTGGAGAATTTTGTGGCTTATGATATTGATTTATATGAAAAAGATATTTCTCTATAGAACAAAGTTTTTATTATTCATTATATTGTGGAATAGNACAAAAATATAAATACAAAAAAAAAAATTGTATAAGAATTAGTATTAAAAAGATTATTAATTTCATAAATGTTTAATTGATTATAAATGATAAACTAATTTTATTTGTTTATTTATGAAGGATAACATAAAAAAAATACCAATGTTTGAAATGGTTTCTTTAATTATAATTTGCTTGTTTTATCTGGCAAGCTTTTGGCATAAATCTGGTGGTTATTTTCAATCCCATCAACGCCATATAGGGCTTGTTGTATTTATGCTAACTCATCGCCACCACTTGACACAAACTACATTTTCATTCATAACTACCCTTCCTTCGTTTAATAGTATTATCGTTATACTTCATCGAGCTGTATGTTTAATATGTTTTAAGAAATTNGTAACAATATCATCATTACATTCAAACCATTGTCCCGACTTGAAATCTTTTATGTATGAGTAATAGTGCCCAAAAGTGGCTTTTCCTTTATGAATGATCACTCCGTATAATTCAAATATGGAATTATAGCCATTCACATCCATTGAAATGAAANAATTATAGCCATCCACATCCATTGAAATGAAAAATGGAAAAGATACTCTGACAAAAAAATTTCATACAAAAATTCATAACAATGTTTTTTTACGTTTATATAAACATTACGTACTTGTCTTTTATTTTTTCAGGCTTTAGACTATTTATGTTATAACTAATCCTACCTAGATGAAAACATAAAATATATGGGAGCTCTTTAAATTGTTGCCCCTTTAGAAATTTGCTTTTTTTTCCACAAATGTCACAAAAATGTTCGTCTAATATTTCAGGTCTTAAATATTGTTCTATTGCATATTCCTATTAGTCAAGTATTTTAATATAAAAAACAAATTTATTAATTTAACTTTAATTTTGCTTTTTCTACATTACACATATAAATATAATACGGTTCATATATATTTACCAGCGAGTCATATGATGTCTTTCCATCAATAGAGCGAATAGGCAGAGAAATATCAAAAAATGTGGAATACTGTTCTTTACTTATATTGCACATAGTACAAGTAAGGTATTCGACCTGAATGCCTGAAACATGATAATGAATAGTAAACACGATGAACTAATAAAATACTAATCAAGTCTAAAAAAACAGTCATGTTTATTTTTATAGTAAATACATTATACTTGCCACTGAATAGATTACTAATCATGTTAGCGGACGATGAAAGTTTCAACTTCTCGTCCAAGATGCCCAAAAAATAACGACCAAACTCTTGGACGTCTTGCTGGATATCTGTGTCCTCCTGAGTCCAATCAAGACTTTTTGTTAAGCCATTAGTCTTGACCGCCGATGTGTCAGGTCCAAGTAGTTCTACAAAAAGCCTTTGAAGTTGATAAGCTACGTTAAACCAATTGTCGTCACCGGAATCATTAGGGAATGTCAATTCCAACAACTCGTTACGAAACTCCGGCGTATGGAACATGACTTGGATGAAAGAATTTAAATAACAAGTGGCCCCTTGGTTTTTAATACCACGGCACACTGAAAAATAATTTATAAAGTATTGGCTATAATTGAACATTTTTCTTTACCAAATACATATTTTAAAAGTTAAACTGTTATTACCTGGCGAAACATTTTTAGCTTCAGTTTTTGGTGGTAGACTAAACAGTGGTTTCTTTGGTTCTTGGTTCTTTTGCGGATGAGTTTCCACAACTTTTTCAACACTTTGGGTAGATTTTAAAGTGTTGAATACCGTAGACCAAGAATATATCTAATTTTATAATTATAATTAACTTTATTAGAAAAAATTCAAAATGTGGATTAATAAGTTTAAAAATTATTGATGTTAAAGTCTTATATTGGTGATTGCGTTATTTAACTCTCTTTAGGGAAACGCAATTATGTTATTATCAAAATACAGCTATTCCATTGATTATTCAACTTTAAACTGGTAATGTAATTATAATAATATTAAAAACCATAATATACGTGCTTTAAGCTCATCAAGATTTGATGGAATCGTCAAATTTACTATCTCTTCTTTTATCGTTTTCTTAATTTCGGGTTTATTATTACTATTAACTTTAGGGCTTTTTTCGTGGTCTGATTGTTTTGCATCAGGTTTGATGCAGATACAACAGAAACACTTTTTATATGTTTGCTGTAATTGATTTTTGCTAAATGTCCATACACTGCTCTTTTTATTAGTTGCTAAAGTTCGTTAAAGAATTAAGCTACAAACTTTTAGTTTTAATTTTAATTACTTACATTTTTTCGAAGATAATTTTTTTACACGAGTCCATGTTCCTTTCAGTAACCCGAATAATGCTTTACTTTTATTTAATGTATTGTGAACAATTTTTAAACCCATTATACGTTTAATAAAGACAAGATCTAATCTTTTATTAAATAAATTTCCTTAGATAATGTTTTATTTTTTTATAAAAAATGGACTTTATTAATAGTAGTAAATTTTTTTTATACTTACTATGATTATACTCAGGGGTGATGATTTTTGCATGAGAATACAATTTTTTAAGTTTTATAAGGACGCGCAATATAGTAAAACAAAAGAATTAAGCTTTACGAAATTGGACTGTTAATGTTATTATTTGTACTCAATTAATTCATTTATTTACTGGACTATCACCAAGGATTTCAATTTTTTATATAACCAGTAAATTTTTTTTTAAACTAAGTGAGAATGATTTATGTAATAAACTTCAAAAAATATATTATTATTATATTAAAATAAAAGTATAACAAATACGGAATAATTTTTTAATTTTGACCCTTTCGATTATATTAAAAGTTCTATAAAAAATATTTTTATAGAACTTTCGAAATTAGTTAATTGCACTGAAACTTTTATTTTACAAAATATTTACTATATACAAGATAATTAGCTACAAAATGTTGTCTCTAAATTTAGCATGTATAAAAAACCTATGAGAATACATAGATTCATTGGGGACACAATTAGCAATAGGCGATCTATAGTTCAAATATGTCGCCAAAAATATTGACCCATTATATTGATTCACAACATAGGTATTTTTATTTTATATTTCCATTATTGTCTCTTTATANAGGTATTTTTATTTTATATTTCCATTATTGTCTCTTTATATATAGAAGAACTTGCTTAATTGTACACGTTATTTAACGTTTTAAGAAATTACAACATTTGAAATCAGAAAATATTTACATATTTAGAACTCTTTTTAATTAAAACCGCCATAACTTTTTGAAAAACAAAAATTTTTTTTTTATTATCTTTAGTTACACATTATTCTTGAATTTTTTACTATGTAATACTTTTTAAGTTCATCCCTTATGCCTTGTAAGGAAGTCAACTTTTTTTAAATGGTAACACATATTTTTAATTTAATAAAATGTTTGAGTTTTTAATTTAATAGTAAATGGAATTTGAATTTTTAATATAACTTAATTCGTTTATTAGATATAATCATTTAAAGTTTCAAATTATTGAGTTAATATACAGGTATAATACACAAGGTATTACAAATATAGGTAGCTAATTGGTTTCTTATGACATTGCTGTCACAGTCACGGATTGTTTATTATCAATTATAACTATCAATAGTTATACTTTTTGTATAGTCAGTTAGTATATTTATAAACTCACAACAATGTACCTTACTATCATTGATAATAACAATGCTGTGTACCCGTTAATATCGATGTCATAAAAAATCAATTAGCTACCTGTATTTGTAATCCCTTGTGTATTATACCTTTATATTAACTCAAAAGTTTGAAACTTTAAATGTTTATATCTAATAAACAAATAAAGTTATATTAAAAATTCAAATTCCATTTACTATTAAATTAAAAATATGTGTTACCATTTAAAAAAAAACAAAGTTGACCCCCTTGCGAGGCATAAACGATGAACTTAAAAAGTATTACATAGTTAAAAATTCAAGAATAATGTGTAACTAAAGATAATAAAAAAAAAAAAATTTTTAAATTATTATTATTCTGAAAGTAATTGAGTGGGTTATGATAAAAAAATCACTCTGTATACTGTAGGACGTGAAAGGGGGCTAAACTCTTTATTTTTTTATTGAAAAATATTTATATTGAATTTAGACCATAACAACTTATAAAACTACATTATTTTAAAATATCTGGTAAGGAGAGTACACTGTTTTTCTTAAAATTTTATAAATTTAAACCTACATTGCATAAAATATTAAACTTATTTTTAATTTGTTGTTTTTTTTAAGTTGGGAATAATCAACATTGAAATTTTGAACTAACAAAATGTCCTTTTTAACATCCAACAAATGTGTTGAGCGGTTGCCTCGAAAGTAACACTTATGTTTATACACACGTGATAACAATGATGAATTAACCGATCCTTCCTTAGTCAATGTACTCGTACTTTTTGTAATTTTTTCTTAATGTTTATTGAGTATAAGAAAAAAGTTTCAAAATCGTATGATTTTTATCTTATGTAGATTGAGTTCATATAACTTCAATGAAAATCATTTATTTTTCCATTAAAATAATTAAAATCATTAAATTCTAATGTTTTTAATGTATATATTTTTGAATTAGATATGATATAATAATGGGATGGATCTGTTCAATTAAATAATTGTATTTTATTATTTATTAATTTCTTATAAAAGCCAATTTTTTCCCTAAGAAATCACAGGTTAAACTTATCTAATCGTAATAATAATTTGCAACGAGACCTTACCGAATCGAAATACAATAGTTAATCTATTGTATTTTAAATCGATAAAAAACTCTTAACGCTATCTATTTTTATTTAGGATTATTTTCTTTATTATTATTATTATTATTTGGCTCATATGGAATTTTTATACTAGTACGAACTGTTATATATCCGGCACAACACTATTTTTATGTTAAACAATTTTGTGACATTTTTCCTGTTGCTACCACTAAATATTAGATTAAGTTTAGGCCTAGTCAGACTGAGCATAGTTTTACCTGTGATGTGTTGTTAAATTTCATTTTGACTTAGATTTTTTTAGGTTATCATTGATTATTAAAAAATTAATTAAAATAGGAATATTTTTATTACAGCATCTTTTTAAATTTAAATAGTTACATAAAAATGATGACAATGATATTTTATCTAAACTTATAAATAAAAAACTATTAATCAAGATATATTTATAGAAATAAAATTCAAATTATATAAGATTTACAAAGAAGAATTTTTTATTTAATCACTGTCAGATATCATCTAGCATACTTGTTGCAAATATGCCAAGCCTCACTATACCACGACTATACTGTGATACTGTTATTTTTTTTCTTAAACACTATGAAAATTGTATTATATTTTTATATTATTACAGATCAAATTAAGTAATATAAGTTTAAATAAAGTAGGTAGATGTCACTTCATAATCTATATCATCTTTATAAATCATAAATATATATTTACTACAATGGAATATTTTTAAGTTACTTAGATAAAGTTTGTAATAAAATAAAACTTGAGTTTATAGGTTGTACGAATAAATGAAAATTTACATTATTACTTTTTGGTGTGCTAGTTCCTTTTTTATTTTTGCATTCAATTGTATGTAATTTCATTTTATACAATTAAAATTTATAATTGTGTTTTATGTCAATTATAAAATATACCGTCTAATATAGAAGTAAAATTCATGCAGCATAATTTTTACACGGAAATCAAAAAAATTGGTATTAGANATTTTTACATGGAAATCAAAAAATTGGTATTAGAAATAAAAAATAACATCATATATTAGGATTGAAATAAATTTCAATCATATATTTGTACATTTATTAATATTAAAGCTTTGTGTTGTAGTAAATAGCTGAGGAAGTATTGAATAACGTCGATTTTAGTATAATATAAAATTTACAAGAGTAGTAAATATTTTTTGAATTTTCAAGCAATATAATAGTGTCGTAAAAAGGGAAAAGCAGGGTAAGCAAATTAATAATGGTGGGAAAAAGAATATACAAGGGAAACATGTAAAGTATAGTGGGACTGGCGCTTTGACGAAGAAACATCGAGTTAGGACATTTGATGCGAGTAACTTTGTAGTTTGTACGATTTAATTTATTTTATGTTACATTTTATATTAAATTTTGACTTTGTGCTTATTACGTCTCGTAAATAAAATACCATTTAAAAACCTGCACTTAGCTTAAATATTGTATATCCACCATACTGTTAAAATTGTGTGTGTGTGTGCAGCAAGAGTCGAAGTTGGACTGCTGGCCTTTAGACGATCTTAATAATTAGTGTGCGTGCTGGCTAGTTTTTGGGTTTCATCTTCTTTAGTAAGTATAGTGAAAGGTAGTTGTGCTGGTGGCTTACGAGAAGCCACCTTTCAGTCTGCTACTTTTGAGCTAGACCGTGCTGATGGATCTAAACTGTACCCCTTTAGTTGTTCACTAATTTGAGGGATTGGGGCATACTAGTGTATCGAACGGGAGGACTAGATAAGGGCTAAAAACGACGAACTCGTCATCAAAAAACATTTATTAATTTGTGTACTACTTTTTGTGTCTACGTCGGGGTACTACCGACGTACGTCAGTGTTTATTGAGTAATAAAATAATACTATTACTAAGTTTATAAGACTTTTAATACACGAATTTGTTAAAATATGAGAATTGTAATATTTTCAATATTTATATTACAATTAAATTAAACAAACGGGTTAAATAATTGTTAAGTGCATATTTGCAAGATAATTTTTAAATTTTATATTTGAATGTATAAATGATTAATAACATTTTATAAAGTTAAAACTAAAAAGTTGTAGTTTTTAATAACTTACACATTTCTAAATAAAATCTTAAAATTAAGTTTAAAGAAACTACGATTATATGTTTCATTATGATGTTGATTCAATATGATAATTTAAAATGTATAATACAGTAAGTGTGGTGTTATTTATATTATAAGTGAACCGCGGTAATTTACTCAACAGTGAATACAAGGATAACAAATTAAAGTTTGTTGAAAATTTTTTAATTTATATATTTATATATATTTTGTTATTACCACTTATTCTCAGCTCTCATAGAACTGTTTTTTTTAACGATTCGTCAAAAGATCACAAATCGTGTCTAGTTGAAGATGTTACACTCAAAAATTGTAATACTTTCCTACGTTCCCCGTAAGTAGAAAAACTCTATAAGCAATTTTTTTTTTTTTTATAGATAACTTAGGTATTTAAATATTATTTGGTATGTTTCTCTGAATATCTCTACCTTTACCTGTCCCTGTAGGGGATTCAAAATGGAAACATTTACATAAAAAATTTACTTTTTCAGCATAACTTTTGTAAATATTCCAGATTCTGACACTTTTATATAAGTACAGTGGAGGCTCGTGGCTTATTCGACGGTACAATCACACCCCTACTAAAATTAATTAAAAGAAGAAAATTAATTGTATATTCGTAGCTTCTACATTTTTATCAAAAATGCAAATTTTTGAATAGTTAAGTAGTTATAATACATTTGTCGTGTGCGATCATTAATGTTGTTTCCCTCAATATATGCGAGTACTCGCATACACAAACACTGTTTGGACAACTGGCAGCCTCAGCAATGCAGTAAAGTTTTATTATAACACTATATTACGTGTAGTCAGTTATTTATTCGTCTTTATTCGTTTGCTATAAAATTATTATCGCTATTATTATTATTTTTATTTGTATTTTCTACTGTGTCCATTAAAATAATAATATGTGTATTGTGTTTTATTTTAGATTCGATGCAAAGGTGAGAAGGTATTCATTTACTATGATGAGTTTCATTTTGTGTCTTTTACCACTTTTTCTCAGCTCTCACCGAATGGATTTCTTTCAACGATAAGTCAAAAGTTCACAAATCGTATCTAGTCGAAGAAATTACCCTCAAAAATAGAAAAACTTTCCTCAGTTTCCCGCAAATGGAGGAAACCTCCAAAAAAATTACAAATTTAAAAATGACCGAATAACTTTTTTACAAATGAACATATCAATATAATTTTTTTATTTATAGATGCTTGATGACTTTACCTATCATTCAGTTTATTATTTTTATAAATTTAACCCTTTTAAATTGACAACTTTTTCACAAAAAATGTATTTTACCCTTAACATTTGTAAGTGTTCCGGAATGTCTGACACATTTACATATATCTTAAATTATAGCTAATGTAATATAATTTATTATGGAAAAAGAAGATTTCGACTTTATTTTGTCTTCACAGTCAAAATGGTTACCGAATGCTATTGTTGTGTGAAAGTTCTTGATTTTATTTTTTACATTTTTAACTTAATTATAATGCTATAACTCTTTGAAAAATGTATGGATCAACATAATTTTTTTATGAAAAATAATATTTTTTAATAATCCCTTTTTTATTTAACATACTTTATCTTAACCAGGATATTAATATGGAAATAGTATATCATGTAGCTTTTGGAATAATCCATCAACTTTTTAAAATTAAATACTATCTAAAAATTTGCATCGTAGCGTTTTTTTTTTTGATAGTGATTTTAATCACTGTCATATAAGTATACTACTTCCAACTATGTCATGTCACTACTGTGACGCGACCCCCTGTGATGGGTTTTTTTACTTAAAACTTTTTCAAAAATGACCGAATCAATATAATTTTCTTATAAAGATACGTGAGGTACTTACCTATCATTTGGTGTATTTTTTTTTATAAATTTAAGATAATTCCCTCGTTCCCCGCAAATGAGGGAAATCTCAAAAAAAATTACAAATTTAAAAGTCGTTAGTTTTTAAAAATTTTTTAATTTTTTTTACTTAAAACTATCATAACTTTTTTCATACATACATGAGTTATTTACCTATAATTTCGTATTTTTTTAATATTAACTTAACACTTTACCTGCCCACAGGGGGGTTTTAAAATAAACAACTTTTTAATAAAAAATTACCTTTTTCAACTTAACTTTTGAAAATGTTCCGAAAAGTGTTACACTATTATATATATCTTAAATTAAAGCTTATGTAATATACTTTATCATGGAAAAAAAAATTTTGTTTTTACGGTGAAAAAAGTTACCAAATGCTATTCTTGTGTGAAAATTCTCAATTTTATATTTTACATTTTTAACATTATAACTTATTGAAAAGTGTATGGATCAATAAAATTTTTTGATGAGAAATAATATTTATATCCCTCTTTCAATCGACATACTTTATCTTAATCGGGATATAAATAAAGAAATAGCTGATCATGTAGCTTTTGTAATAGTCCACCAATTTTTTAAAATTAAACACTATCTAAAGATTTGCATCGAAATCTTATGATTATATGATAATCATAATTTATGATAATGATTTTAATCACTGTCAGAAACCATTATACTTGACCCAACTATGTCACGTCATCACTGTGCCGCGACCCTCCTGTTCTTGATTTTTTTTAACTTAAAACTTAAAACTTCCATTTATTATTTAATTTTTTATACCTATTAATATATTTAAGTCCAAGAATTGATTAACTAGAATTTCATAAGCAATAAAAGATTAATATTATTAAGGCAATAAGAATTTTTTAATACACGAATTTATTAAAATAACAGAGTATTTTAATATTTTTTAGTAACTCTTAAATAATTAATCTACTTAAATTCTGGTCATTGGTGAGATTTTGTATATCTTGTATATACACTTCTCTTTGAACGCTCATATATTTTTTAAACAGTTGTTCATATAATAAATGTCAAACACATTTTTTAAAGAAAATAGAAATAAATTTTAAAGTTTATAGTAGAACATTATAAATAGGAATAACGTTTATTAAATGTGTAATCCTAAAATGCAGTAGTTTTTAATAATTTACATATTTTTAAATACAATTTTATAATTTAGTTTAAAATACCTGTTCTCATTTGTTTCGTTCGTTTAAGATGTTGATTAAAAGTAATAATTTAAATTGTGTAATTATAGTAGTTGTAGTGTTACTTTTATTACAAGTGTACCGTATTGATTCGCTTAACACTGGATACAAGGATAACCAAATAATATCTGTCGAAAATATTCATCTTTTAAAATGTTCTTATTTATTAAATGCTTTAAACTATATGCAAATAGCTAGAATAGAAATACATCATACGAATTTTATATTAATTAATGCATGTTACCCAGTATCACAATATCTTGGTGTTTTGAAAAAAATGATGAAGACGCTATTTGGCTTTAAAGGTATTGAAATAGGTTCTCTCTGGTTATTAAATATGTATTTAGGTATTGTTAGTCATCATGTACATAAGTTAAAAGAATTAAAAAAAATGGGTTGCTCTGTTGAATATGAACAAACATATCTTGAAAATACTCATGACTATGTCATAGTTGAGTTAGAATCAGAGGTTTCAACAATGAAATGTAACAAAGAAAACAACAAATGCCTTATTATACAAAAAAACGCAATAAAACAATTAGAAAACCAGCCTTTAAATGTTATACGTAACATAATGACTAGAGTTACAGAAATCATGGACAGATTTATTTTGAAGAACACTGATTTATCCATCAAAAACTACGAGATGTTTAGTAAAAACAATATCCTTATTAAAAGTATAGGGCACAATGCACACAGAACTATTTATTTAATGAATGAATACAACGTACAAGTTAATTGGGGAGAAAATGATAAAGGTACTATGCAGATTTTACAAAAAAAATACGAAAAGACCCATAATCTCAATTGGAAGGACAAAAATCTGAGAAATATTAAAATATACTACGATTCAGTTTTTAGCTTTTTTAAAATCATTATGTTAAGGCTAACATGGAAACATTTATTATACGTAAATAAACAACAAAATGAATCTATTAAGATAGAATTGATTAATAAATGGTTTGAGATACTTGATGAATTTGTGAAGTTCTTTCGTTTAAAAGATGATGATTATGTATGTAAGATAAAAAAATCAATTAATGTTAATCATGACGCTGTTATTGAGCTCCTCAAATCATATTTAAACGACTTATGTTGTGATTTAAAGTGTAATGCTATAAATGAAATGAAATTGAACGGCGAAGAATTTCCCACTAAAGAAAGTACAATAATTCACAACGAATCAGATGTAGAAACTGTTAAGTATTATAGTTTGGGAGCAGCTAAAAAATTTATCATTACTACAAAAAATCTATTTACAGATAATGACTTTAATGTTGTGAAGTCATTTATTGATTATGCGGAAAAGAATCAATTTTTTTTTCAAGCTGTGAAAATAGTTGATTATTTATTTTCATAATAATAACAATTTCATAAAGAAAACATTTAAGAATTTATTTGTCATAGAATTATTTCTTAAAGCACAATTTTGCAAAACATCAAAATTTTATACAGAAGTTCAGCAGTTATTAAAATGATTATTTTTATATAACTTTTTACAGATATTCAACAACATTTAATTTTTGTAAAATTAAAGAAAAACTTACAATTTTTGTGTAAAAGTAGTTTTATTACTATTTAATTTACTATTAATAAAGTAGTTTTATAAATAATTAGTGTATACTGCAAGGCATATTATGAAAGGGTGTGAAAGGGGACCAAATTCTTCGGTGTTTTTTCGAAAATATTTATAAAGTAACTTTTTTATATATATATATGAATACCTTACGTATTTCCTCTTCATTTAATATAAATTTTATGATAATTTAACACTTTATCAGCCCACAGGAGTGATTCAAAATATCAACTTATATTAAAACTCATCTTTTTCAATTTTGAAAATGTTTCGGAAATACTGCGACCTTTAAACATGTGTCAAATTAAAACTTAATTTCTTAAAATTAATACAATCTACAGATTTGGATTGAAGCGTTTCTTATGACTTAAATGATTTTAATCACTGTCAGATATCATCTATTCTTGTCCCAACTATGCCACGATCCCACTGTGCTACTGTTTTTATATTTATAAATCGAAGAATTACTAATCAGGAATAATGAAAGCAATAGGAATTTATTTTGCTTTTGGTATAATCCATCTATTTTTTAAAATTAAATACTATCTACAGATTTAAATCGAAGCGTTTCTTATGGTATTGATTTTAATCACTGTAATATATCATCTATCTCAACTATGCCACGTTCACATTATGTCACGACCCCACTGTACAACAGATTTTTTAAAAGACTCATGATTAAAATAATAATCATGTAATGTTTAATTTTATTACAATAAAAATATATTCACTAAAAAATGATGTTACTTGTTGAAAGTTTGTAAGATATGATAGCGTCAAAAAAATTCAATGGATCATTTTATAGCTGTGATGTACCAGTGGTCACACTGATCACTCACCTGTACAGGGGTATAGGTGATATTGTTATTGTAAATGTTTTAGTTCATATTAAACGGTTATGGAATAAATATGTGCAAGATATCTGCTTTTACCCTACGTCTACACATAACAATAGCTAACATAACTTAACCAAAATTATAAATTATAAATCAAGCGTCAACGCGACTCTTAGATTTTCAGATCAATTTGACGCGGTACCGTATATTTTGCGATACGTTTAATACACGGTCACCTCGTCTCTTTGTCAGCCGCCTTATTACATCGCGAGCTCAGCCTGATTAGAGTACCCCTGCTATCTACCTAGGGTGCAACGTCTATCTACTGGAGTGCGGTCGACCACCGAGCGCCGGCAGTAAACGCTCTCTCTTGTCTTTGACGTTCTACGTGAACTATCGCTCTCCGTCGATGCGCGTCGTACATTGAAAGGTACGTTGATATCTATTACAAAAAAAAGTCAAAGTTGTATTTCATTATTATTTTTTCCTTTAGTTTAATTTTAGATAAATATACGTATATTTATTTAAATTTTTATCCTCTCGGCCAGTGCTGTAGAATTTATTATTTAGACATAAAAAGTAATATTGGTAATTGGTTATTTTTTTCAATGAACATATTTTTTTTCTTCTCTCTAATATAAATTAAAAAGTGACAATATGAATTTCATGATGAATTAAATGGAAATATTCAGTGGTGGCTCGTGAGTGCTAGTGGTGAGGGTGCGACATTAAATATAATACCACTAGTTATAGTTGTCATAATACAAATAAAACACCAACGGTGGACGACAAAGATGATGATGAATCTGCTGTCTAGGTGTTCACGTGCGTGTGATCATACAGCAGTTATCGTGCTCAGCTGATACTCCAAGTTAGTTGTGGGTGTTTAATGGCTATTGTATAGGAATGGAATAAGGGTAACACTTAGGTATGAGGTGCAGACGAAGTGCAAGACATAAATGATGGGCGTACCAGAAATTGAGTTTTTGAAAAATAATCGAAAAATTGTATTATTATTAAAAAGAAAATTATTTTTTGCTGTGAATTAGTTCTAAATTAATATTTTTTTTTTTGTTAATTTTACTAAATTAAAAACTAATAATATAAAAAAAAAGGTTAATAAATTATGAATATTATATAAAAATGTTTAAAAATCATTCTAGTCACAGCCAGGTACATATTCTAGTTTATTATATTTTAGTAAAAATACCAAGAACAAAATTATATTGTTGAAAATCTATTAAAAGTTATATAAATACATTCATTTTAATAACTACAGCATTTTATATAATATTATTATGTACTGCAATGTAGTGCTTTAAGAAATAATTCTTATAGAATTCTTATAAGAAATAAAACAATGACAATTAAATAATTAAATTTTTTACTTCTGAAATTCTTATTATTCTGAAAATAAATAATCAACTATTTCCTCAGCTTGAAAAAATAACAGATTTTTTTCCGCATAATCAATAAACGACTTAACAACATTAAAGTCATTATCTGAAAATAGTTTTTTTGTAGTAATTATAAATTTTTTAGTAGCATTCAAACTAAAATATTCAACAGTTTTCACTTCTGATGCGTTGTGAACTGGTCTACCATCTTTTTTAGAGGGTAGTTCTTCGCCGTTTAATTTCATTTCATTTATAGCATTACACTTTAAATCACAACATAAGTCGTTTAAATATGATTTGAGGAGCTCAATAACAGCGTCATGGTTACCATTAATTGAATTTTTTATCTTACATACATAATCGTTATCTTTTAAACGAAAAAACTTTATAAACTCATCAAGTATCTTTAACCATTTATTAATCAATTCAATCTTAATAGATTCATTTTGTTGTTTATTTACGTATAATAAATGTTTCCATGTTAGCCTTAACATAATGACTTTAAAAAAGCTAAAAACTGAATTGTAGTATATTTTAATATCTTTCAGATTATTGTCCTTCCAATTGATATTATGTGCGTTTTTGTATTTTTCTTGTAAAATCTGCATTGTACTTTTATCAGGGTTTCCCCAATCAACTTGTACGTTGTATTCATTCATCAAATAAATCGTTTTGTGTGCTTCATGTCCTATATTTCTAATAAGAATATTGTTTTTATCAAACTTCTCGTAGTTTTTGAAGGATAAATCAGTGTTTTCCAAAATAAATCTGTCCATGATTTCTATAATTCTAGTCATTATGTTACGTATAACATTTAAAGGCTGGTTTTCTAATTGTTTTATTGCGTTTTCTTGAATAATAAGGCATTTGTTGTTTTCTTTGTTACATTTCATTGTTGAAACCTCTGATTCTAACTCAACTATGACATAGTCATGAGTATTTTCAAGATATGTTTGTTCATATTCAACAGAGCAACCCATTTTTTTTAATTCTTTTAACTTATGTACATGATGACTAACAATACCTAAATACATATTTAATAACCAGAGAGAACCTATTTCAATACCTTTAAAGCCAAATAGCGTCTTCATCATTTTTTTCAAAACACCAAGATATTTTGATACTGGATAAAGTGAACTAATTAAATTAAAATTCTCATGACATATTTCTACTCTAGCTATTTGCATATAGTTCAAAGCATTTAATAAATAAGAGCATTTTAAAAGTTGAACATTTTCGACAGACTTTATTTGGTTTTCCATGTATCCAGTGTTAAGTGAATCAGAACGATTAACTTGTAATAAAAATAACACCACACTTACTTTTATTAAACATTTTAAATTATTACATTGAATCAACATCATAATGATACATAAAATCGTAGATTTTTAAAACTTAATTACAAAATTGTATTTAGAAATGTGTAAATTTAAAAAAAAACAACAAGAAGTTATTTTTAAAACTGTATAAAATATTATTTTTAATAATTATTAAAATTAATTATTTAAAATTTAAAAATTATTTCGTAAATATGCACATAACAATTATGTAACCCGTTTGTTTAAATTTAATTATAATATAATTGTAAAAATGTTTGATAAAAATTAATAAGGATTAATAAAAGGTCTTTTATTATTCTATGATCACAAACATTTAAAATAAATTAATATACCAGTATACAATTTAAATATAATTTAATTTTAAGGTATGACGTTATTCATTTTATTTTTATGTGGTGTACTTATACTATACTAATTTAAATTGTGTAGTATACAGTATTTTTTATTACTTGACATAAAACACTTTTATAATCAATATATATATATATATTTTAATGATATAATATATATTAATATAAAATTACATTGTTGAATACAAATCAGGTGAAGCTACTACGCTAAAATATACGATTGAAATTATTTCAATTTTAATATATGATGTTATTTTTAATTTCTTATACAAATTTTTTTTTGTGTGAACTTATTATGCTGTACGCATTATACTTTTGTATTAGACGGTGTCTCATGTTAAAATTAACATAAAACACAATTATAAATTTGAATATTATAAGATGAAATTTTATATAGTTGAATTTAGAAATAAAAAAAGGAACTACACACCAAAAAATAATACTGTAATTTGTCATTCATATAAACAAGTCATTGTAATATAGGTCATTATTTTGTAAAACTGAAAACAAAGCATTTTTGTAATGTTTGGTTTAACTATGAATTTCTTGATCTATTATTACAAAAATATAATATAGTCTATTATTTGGGAACCTAGAAGTAGAACACTTTTGTAATGTTTAGATTAATTGTAATTCCCAAATTATTGTTACTATCAGGAAGTAAATATTTATAAACATTTTTGAAAATGATTACTATATGAATTTTATAAAAAGAAAACAAAATATGTTAGTATATAAGAAGAAATAGAATGAATTGAAGAGAGGAGAAAGAGAAGACCTCGGGAGTGCCGAAGGTAATCTCTTTCCGTGTGGTACGTTTGTGACATTAAGTTTTATTTTGGTGTATTATTTTGTTATGATAGTAATGGATGAGGGTTAGAAGAATGCAACACTGGTTGTTTTAAACTGTGCGTCGAGCCGTTTAATAAAAGACGTAAAAAAAAAAGAAAAGAGAATAACAACACTAGTAAAAAAAAACTCTAGTAGAACAAGAAAAAAAAGAAAGTAACAATAATACTTTAAGAATCGTCGACAGAATATTAATCGTTGATCGGGATTGCGATGGCGTTTTGATTGTTCGGTATACGTCGTATGCAAAGTGATAGGTGTCACAAAAAAGACTCACTGGACGTATTATTGCGGCGGGGTATACGACGCTAGGCATTTGTTGGACTTTACACCACGACGATAACGCGTGTGTGTGACGGTCCGGTTTACAGTGAAGCGGTGGCTGAGAAGGTGCTGACACGACCGCGGGGTGTCAACGTGTGACAACGCCGTGGCCGTGTCAATTTATTTATCCGTTTTTTAAGTGTATCAATATTTTATATGTTTTATTTTGATTGATTATATCTTTATTAACTACATTTTGCGTTATTATTGAACTACTATAACTATAAGTTAGAACAAAAAGATTGTTCCACATATTTAAATACAACAAAGTGGGGCTCGAACTCACGACGCCGAGACTATATATAACACTATATAAACTTACTTCTTGTTATTCATCTAAAGAACTTACAAGTATTTAGTTAAAAATTTGTTATATATATATATTTTAAAAAAAGAATACGTATTATGAAAAATTTTATCAACGTAATTAATTTAAATTTATATTATTTATGTAGTATGTGTTATATAGTTTCTATATTTTGTTTTATGATAGTCAAACGTTGAATTGTTTTTAATTAGTTAAGTAGTGTATTAGTATTTATGTATAAATAATCTAAATTCTTGAGAAGTCCATCAGCAGCTGCCCGAGAGACACTATATTCGCAATAGTTGCAATTTATTGTATTTTGAAATGTGCATATAGAATTTTCTATAATAATTAGTTTTACAATTAGTTCAATATCTTTTTTGTATCCATTAACAATTATGGTACAAACCGCAAAAGAATTTTTTTATAAAAATATTACCTAAATAACTGTTAGTCAACTTTAAGGCAATATTGAAATTTAAATTCTATTTCAACGTTAATACATAACTAATTTGTCATCACTATTTAAACGTGTCTCCAATGTTAAATAAATAACTTTATCNCAACTTTAAGGCAATATTGAAATAAATAACTTTATCGGACACTAATCAATGTTAAATATTCAATGCAATTAAACAATTTAAAATCAGTGATTATTAAATGTTCATTAAGAGCTACATTTTAAATGTGTAACATACATTTTACAAGTTGTACGATATCCTAAATCTGTTTGGTACAGAATCTAGTAGTAACTAGTAGTACTACTAGAAACTAGTAGTAGACCAGTTATTACAAGCATCGTTGATTATATTATATCATGTGACAGCTGATCTCCAGCGTCTTACTTTACCTACTTGCCCACCCAGCACGGCAAATCGATGACCTCCGTGTCAATTGTCTTCCATGTACAGTTCATTGTCCTAAGTCAGTCAGTTAATTTGTTATATGTATCATTCTCTTCTGTAGCTAGTGCCTTCGGTTGAATGGTAAATTGTTCGGCCGTTTTATGCCATAGTTTTTATTATTTGTTTGTTGCACCCTTGTGCTTAAAGTTATCGTGCCCTTGCGCACAACTAGTGATTTCCCCAGACTATCACTAAATAACTTTAATGCTGTAATCGCTTTTCTGTCGTCTGTTCTCATCTGTCATTACGTGCCTAGATCTAAAATCTGACTAGTGATACTCAGATGTTCGAAACCATTACCATAAGATCTCATACAGTCTACTCATCACTATTAACAACTTCATCTATTCAGCTGAGTTTTATATTATTTTTTAATGTTATTTATTGTTTGTTTTAATAATTAACTAAATTATTTAGTTTAACTATTTTGTTTATGCCGCTACGGTGACCATTAGTATTTAAGGGCCTCCCGCTATCCCTTAAATTTATGATACTCTCTGAAGAAATTTTAATATATCCGGTTATTTGTTATTTAATTATTGTCTATTTTCGTTACTTATTGGATGTACAGTTAGCCATCATCTCTTAGGTGACCCACTCTCGCATCAATAATAACGTTTTTTAAACAGGCTTAAGGTAAAACGGCATTCTAGTGCGGTGCAAACTAGCCGTCCTATGGTCTAGCTGCCTCGTACAAAACATTGATTGATGATTCATACCCGGGTCGAAGGACCATTATATTATATTGTATTAAATCTCGAATGTATGAATAATACAAATTAAACAAATAAGCAGATTATGATTAATCACAAATATTAGTGTAATTAAAATATTATAATTAATATTATCACAAATTAGGGGGCGTATGTGTCGCGACAGTCACACTAGTTGTTGACAAAACTCTAGTGTTAAATAAATAACAATGACAATTACAATAATATTATTAATTAGTCAAATTATACACTCATTAAAGGAAAACCCGTTTTACCTGAACTAAATCTCAGTAAATTAATTCTGTATCGACGTATCAATTGCCAAATGATTAAGTGACGGCCATCTACGAGCTATTTAATAAGGATGTGACATTCGAGCCCAACACAATTGAACGTTACCTTATCCAAACCACAGAACAAATTCATGATAAGCGTTTCACGTATAAGACAAAGAATAACATTGGACATTGGCCCTTGTGCCCTTTAAAAATGATACTTTTAACGACCAATAGTGACATACGTCAACGATAAAACACAACAGAAAATCTGACCTTTAATAGTATAAATTTGAATTGTATAAAATAAAATTACATTTTTGGATAAAAAAAAAAAGGGGACTAATACATTAAAAACTAAATATAAATTATCATTTATTCAAACAACCTATAAACCTAAATTTATTTTATTACTTAATTCTTTGAATTAATCTAAAAGTCTTATAATTATTTAGTTTGGCATTTATTCTCAACAATATGTCAAATGAGCACAAATCGTAACTAGTTGAAGACATTACCCTAAAAAATTGAAAATTTTACCATCATTCCTCGTAAATGGTGAAAATCCGTTCAAATATTATGAATTTTAAAATCGGTATAAATTTTATAGTCATAAAAACACTAATAATTACTCTTTAAGTTGTACTAAAGCAATATAATTAAATAATGAATTTTTAGACTGAAATTTTCATAGAAAATGAACTATTATTGTATCATAGTAATTGAAAATAATATCTATTTTTTATAAGTCAATTACTATTTTAGCTTCGATGCGAAGCTGAGAATGTATTGATTTTACTAAGATGTATTTTTTTTTTTTTTTTGTGTCTGTTACCACTTTTTCTCAGCTCTCACCGAACCAATGTCTTTCAATGATATGTCAAAAGATCACAAATTGTATCTAGTCGAAGACATTACCCTCAAAAATTGAAAAAAATGCCCTCGTTCCCCGTAAATGGGGGAAACCTCCAAAAAAATTACAAATTTAAAAATCGCTAATTTTCGAAATTTTTTCAATTTTTTTTACTTAAAAGTGCCATAACTTTTTCAAAAATGAACATATCAAAATAATTCTTTTTTATATAGATGTGTAATATTATTACCTTTCGTTTAGTATGTTTTTTTCATAAATTTAACCCTTAACCTGCCCACAAGGGGGGATTTAAAATGACAACTTTTTCACAAAAAATTAACTTTTTCAACTTAACTTTTGAAAATGTTCCGGAAGGTCTGACACTTTTATATATATCTTAAATTAAAGCTAATGTAATATACTTTATTATGAAAAAAAAAAATTTCGGACTTTATTTTATCTTCACGGTGAAAATGGCTACCGAATGCTATTTTTGTGTGAAAATTTTCGATTTTGTATTTTACATTTTTAACTTTATTATGCTATAACTTTTTGAAAAATGTATGGATCATTACAATTTTTTTATGAGAAGTAGTATTTATATAGATCTTTCATTCGACATACTGTTTTTTTAAATCGGACCATTTCCCTAAATACAGGGGGGATTCAAAACATAAAAATGCATATAGAAAGTAGAACTTTTTCAACGTAACTTTTGAAAGTGTTCCGGAAGGTCTGACACTTTTATATATATCTTAAATTAAAGCTAATGTAATATACTTTATTATGGTAAAAAAAAATTTCGGACTTTATTTTATCTTCATGGTGAAAACAGACATTAAACTTAATAAAAAAAATACGATTTTTGTAAAAAAATTCTTTTTTATATTTTTAACTTTATAATGCTATAACTTCTCGAAAGATGTATGGATCAATATAATTCTTTTTTTTGTAGATGCATGATGTCTTTACCTATCATTTGGTATATTTTTTTTATAAATCTGACTTTTTACCTGCCTACAGGGGGGGATTCAAAATGACAACTTTTTCACAAAAAATTAACTTTTTCAACTTAACATTTGAAAATGTTCCGGAAAGTCTGACACTTTTATATATATCTTAAATTAAAGCTATTGTAATAATCTTTATTATGCAAAAAAAAAAATTCGGACTTTATTTTATCTTCAAGGTGAAAATGGCTACCAAATGCTATTATTGTGTGAAAATTCTCAATTTTATTTTTTACATTTTTAACATTATAATGCTATAACTTATTGAAAAGTGTATTGATCAATATAATTTTTTTATGGGAAATACTATTTT
>NW_026099575.1:13653935-13663772 GCF_025091365.1 Daktulosphaira vitifoliae | reverse complement strand
GGTGAAAATGGCTACCGAATGCTATTTTTGTGTGAAAATTTTCGATTTTGTATTTTACATTTTTAACTTTATTATGCTATAACTTTTTGACAAATGTATGGATCATTACAATTTTTTTATGAAAAGTAATATTTATATAGATCTTTCATTCGACATACTTTTTTAGAGTACACTGCTAAAATAAACCACAAAAAATGTACGGACGTGTCACAAATTATAGTAGCAAAATAATTGCCTTACATTTTTACCATAGCTAAATTCACCAACGTACGAATAGAAGTGTTATTTTATATATATAAATGTATATAAAAAAATTTAAACAGAAAAGTATATTTGTTTCTATTTGTTAGTAAGCAATTGATGAAAATGTTATTATTTTTTTGTAAAAAACCCAAAGAAAAAAGTACGTATGTAATATTAATTTCTTACACCACATTTTATCTCTATAACAGCACTATATACAGAACGATTCAATAAGGAAAACATTCATTTTCTTGGAAACGATAGAAAAGTTTTAATTTTCGTTAAGAAAAATTGGTCAATAGCTTTCGATAATTTATTTTTAAACAAAATAATATATTGTTTATTAATAATGTGGACTATATTTTTATTGAGATTACTTGCACATTTTACAAAAGAATAAAAACTTTAGGTGCGTTGGACTTATTATTCGACGTCCGGTTCACGAGTAACTCACAACAAAAAGGCCTACGCCGTAACGCCGCCCGCTTACTCCATAATAATCTAGATCTTGTTTTTCCAATATAGTATGAAGTTAAATAATTTTTTTTTATTTCTTCAGGTATAAAAAACTTTAATGGAGCATCTATTTTTAGTTTAATATGATAAAAACAAAATTCTAACAATTTTATTCTTATTTTTTTATCTGATCAACCGTTGCGTTTTAAAATTATTTTAAGACTTAAAATACAAATTCATCATTAATTTGGTTTTTATAATACCGGGGACAACAATAATCTACTTCAATGGACCATAATTTATATTTTCACCGGTCATTCAACAATGTATGATAGTAAAATTGCATTAAATATTAGAGTATGCGTCTATTAATAGACATGAAATATTAAAGATAATATTTCTGTACGATAGATATCATCGGGTTGTATCTGTGACAAATGATGGCTAAGGCATTCTAAACAAGTATATTATCAATAGAAAATTGGTCAAAAATTATTAAACTTAATTAAACAAACAATAATAGCAAATAGTTTATAGGATAAAAATTATTATAAAAACAATATTTTTTTCAGTCATATAATCAAATTAAAAAATTGTGGTTTCTATCAAAGAAAACTAAAGTTTAGCTACTTTGTCCTTGAAGGGATAAAAAATATTATTTAACTATATATTATTGCTGAAATTTTTGGATCGAATAATATTTTCCTTTACAAAAATTAATTATTTTTAATAGTTTCCGAAAAAAATGTTTGTCTTAAAATAAGACTGGATAATCAATATTTCGTTTGGTTATTATATAGACTGGTTTTTCGCGATATTATATCTAATTTTAACGTTTTAAATAAAAAAATAAATATTAAAATTATGATGAAATTTATTTTATGAGTTTAGTTAAGTATTTTGTATTGTCATAGATACGTATTAAAAATAACAAACTACAATATTTTTATTTTTACAAATACTTGTCAGTTTCATTTTGAAAGCCACTTTGTTAGTGTTTAAAATATTTGTAAAAATCTTTATAGATAATTGAAAACTTAAAATTCATATATTTGTATAAAACTTGCAATAATAGAGATCTCCATAAAAAACGAAAAACATTTTGAGTCATTAAATCGAGGAAATGATATTTCTTTGATTCGAAACTTAACATTCNACATCTTGAGTCATTAAATCGAGGAAATGATATTTCTTTGATTCGAAACTTAACATTCCAATCAATCAATCAGATCTCATTACTCTGGAAAATGTGTGGACCTTCACGTATTTTGAACGATACATTGCCAATTATGTCAGACTCCAAATCAAAAATATCACCTACATTTGAACTATTTGAAAAAATTGGTAAGAAAGCATACATCATATAGACTAAGATTATGTTTTATTTAGTGAACAGTTTAAGTGAGCATTGCGAGTAATACATAAATTTGATTATTCTTTTTAATATTAACAATTACAAATATAGTTATATATTAAATTGTATTATTACATACCATTTTATTAAAAAAAAGAATCTAAATTTTTATCTGTTATTTTTTATTAAAAGATTAATAATATAAGTATAAATAAAGTTGTTTTTTTTTCTAAAAAACTAATTTTTATATAAAAATTTATAGTAACTAAATTGTTAAGAAAAAACACACATTTCTATGGTTAATAAGTAAATAAAATTATATATATGTGATTAAATCATTTAATTAGAATAACAATCATGAGATAATGAATTGTAAAATAAATAAATTATGTATAAAATAGTAAAATTATATATTTAAAATAAAAAAAAATTTCAATTGCACTTAAATTAGAGATTTTTTTGAAGTCAAATAAAATCTAACAAATCTAAAACATTTAATCTATACCAGCTATTTTTAAAACTTATAATCCTAACATATGTGTCCGCAGAGGATGAGTGACAAAGGGATAGTTATCATACGCTTGATTTTTTACATAATCAATTTTTAAAATCGCTGTATACTATAAAATTTTGTAAAATTGTATAATATAATAAGAAAAAAATTAATAGTGACACTCAATTTTATAAATAATACTACCAAAATATCTTTTATTTATAACAATTTGTCTGCAAGGCTCCCATTAAAATAATATTTATATTCTTCCTAAAATAAAAAAAATTAAATGTATATAAACATATATAATTTTTTTATTATTGGAAAGTTAATTTATTAACTAGACTCTAGTTAATAAATTAACTTTCCAACTGTGCTCTAGTTACTAGAGCACAGTTTATTGCGCAATGACCACTATAACCATCCCCCTAGACTGCACTGTGACTGCCCACTAACTATATTCAGCGGACAGTAAACTAAATATTTCAAAAAATTAAAAAGTCCTTGCATCCTANATATTCAGCGGACAGTAAACTAAATATTATAAAAAATGTAAAAGTCCTTGCATCCCAACGCAACAAATAACAAATATATCTGTTTCAATATAGATCAAAACTCTACAATGTTTGCCGATCATAAAGTAAAAAGTAAGGTATTCATTTGGGAGAGCAACATAATATGTTCGACAAAAGACTTGATGCTAAACGTCAAAACAAAAGAAAATAAAAGAATATCATTAAACAATTTGGAGCCAGAAACACCAACAAAAGAGAATGTTGATAAAGATGACCAAGTGTCTGATGCTCCCACTAAGAAGAAAGTAAATATCTTTATAGATCCCAACTCTTACCCCGATTCTAAGCAAATGCAAGATGAAGGCTACACATTTTTTTGGGATGAATCATTACATGTTCCCAAAGATGGAATGGTGTCTGATGCTCCCACTAAGAAGAAAGTAAATATCTTTATAGATCCCAACTCTTACCCCGATTCTAAGCAAATGCAAGATGAAGGCTACACATTTTTTTGGGATGAATCATTACATGTTCCCAAAGATGACCAAGTGTCTGATACTCCCATTAAAGAGGATGTAAATATTAATTTAGATTCCATATCTTTCCCCGATTCAAAGACTATAATAGGTGAGACAAAAGAATTGATACTAAACGTCAAAACAAAAGAAAATAAAAGCATATCATTAAACAATTTGGAGCCAGAAGCACCAACTAAGGAGAATGTTGTCAAAGATGACCAAGTGTCTGATACTCCCATTAAGGAGGATGTAAATATTAATTTAGTTTCCATATCTTTCCCCGATTCAAAGACTATAATAGGTGAGACAAAAGAATTGATACTAAACGTCAAAACAAAAGAAAATAAAAGCATATCATTAAACAATTTGGAGCCAGAAGCACCAACTAAGGAGAATGTTGTCAAAGATGACCAAGTGTCTGATACTCCCATTAAGGAGGATGTAAATATTAATTTAGTTTCCAAATCTTTCCCCGATTCAAAGACTATAGTAGGTGAGACAAAAGAATTGATACTAAACGTCAAAACAAAAGAAAATAAAAGCATATCATTAAACAATTTGGAGCCAGAAGCACCAACTAAGGAGAATGTTGTCAAAGATGACCAAGTGTCTGATACTCCCATTAAGGAGGATGTAAATATTAATTTAGTTTCCAAATCTTTCCCCGATTCAAAGACTATAGTAGGTGAGACAAAAGAATTGATACTAAACGTCAAAACAAAAGAAAATAAAAGCATATCATTAAACAATTTGGAGCCAGAAGCACCAACTAAGGAGAATGTTGTCAAAGATGACCAAGTGTCTGATACTCCCATTAAGGAGGATGTAAATATTAATTTAGTTTCCAAATCTTTCCCCGATTCAAAGACTATAGTAAGTGAGACAAAAGACTTGATGCTAAACCTCAAAACAAAAGAAAATAAAAGCATATCTTTAAACAATTGGGAGCCAGAAGCACCAACTAAGGAGAATGTTGTCAAAGATGACCAAGTGTCTGATACTCCCATTAAGGAGGATGTAAATATTAATTTAGTTTCCAAATCTTTCCCCGATTCAAAGACTATAGTAGGTGAGACAAAAGAATTGATACTAAACGTCAAAACAAAAGAAAATAAAAGCATATCATTAAACAATTTGGAGCCAGAAGCACCAACTAAGGAGAATGTTGTCAAAGATGACCAAGTGTCTGATACTCCCATTAAGGAGGATGTAAATATTAATTTAGTTTCCAAATCTTTCCCCGATTCAAAGACTATAGTAGGTGAGACAAAAGACTTGATGCTAAACCTCAAAACAAAAGAAAATAAAAGCATATCTTTAAACAATTTGGAGCCTGAATCACCAACTAAGGAGAATGTTGCCAATGAGGGAAAAGTGTCTAATGCTCCCAATAAGGAGAATATATATGAATCTTTTAACATTTCGGAGTCTAAATTGTTATCCAATAATTTTTCTTTGCATTTATTAATTATTATATTTTTATATATTTATTTTATATCTAGTAGTATATTTTAATACATATATTTGTTTTTGATATATTTTTATTATTTATAGAATTTTGTTTTAAATTTGTTTGATTATCTAAAATATACTATAAATATTAAAAAGTACTTGTTTTTATTTTTTCATAAAATGTTTTAAATGGTATCCTGAACCTCTATATTTTTTAATTTAACTTGTAAAATAAACATTAATTTTTAATATATTATAATTTTGTTAAAAATATTTTTTTTCTCTTTGGGAAATTGGATAAAAATTGTGTGATGTGTTTTTACTTTTAAACCGATAATGTATTCTATAATGTAAAATATAATTTATCATAAATTCATTAATCAGTTTATTTCACTAAATAAAAATAATAATTTATAAATTGAATTTTTTAATTTATCACTTTTCTCTTACTCTTATAATAATAAATTTTGAACATTGGTTAAATTTTGCAAAATTTATAATGAGTTACTCAATTTATCATTCTTGTGTTTATTAACCTATAATAGCAATAAATACCAATATTTATTTTTAATAATAAAATCATAATTAATATTTTAGAATATAAAATAACTATTCTTTATTGTATACAAAATGCTTAAAGGTCTTTTATAAACTTGATAAATAAATATTTCATAAACAAATATTTTATAAAAAAAAAGTTATTACTTGATATGTTTTATAAACTATAGATTTTATAGTGAAAAATTAATAATAAAAATACAATCAAGTTCACATATAATTTTTATTTATCACAACATTTTAATTATTAAATATAAAACTCAAATAAAAAAGCTATAAAATAAATTGTTAATACGCATTAATTAAATATTGTACATACATACAATATTAAGGTTATAGTTTAAAAATTATTTTTTAACATATTTATGAACTTTCCCACCATACCTTGCAACAAATGCATTTACATCAAACTTTCCTTTACATTCGTCATAATTCATATATCTTATTTTATCAAAAATTTCCCTTTCCCTCCATCCTTGATCATGTATTCCACAGATTGACCACATGCTTCCAACAAAACCACTTGGGTCTCGTCCATCCATACTGTATTTGTCATTAAGGTATATTGAATCCGCAAGAGCTCTTTCTGGTGTATCTGTCCATTCTAATATTTTTTTTGACCAATACATACGAAGAAAGCCATGCATCTTTCCTTCTTTAACCAGCTGAATTTGTGCAGAATTCCATAAATCATCGTGAGTTTGTGAACTTTCAAGTTCTTCTCTAGTATAAACATATTTTCTTTTGTCTTCTCTGAAAATATACATCATAATTAATGAAAAAATAAAGTTGATTATTTTTAAGTTTATCTACCTATGTTCATTAAGTATAGTTTGTGCCCAATTTGCTGCACCCTTAATGCTATCATATTTTGGATTATAAAAACAAAAGTTATCAGATAGTTCACGTCTAACAATTGCTTCTTCTCTATAAGCTGCAACACTTTCTGAATATTTACTTGAAAACTTGCTAACTTTTAATATACACCTTTGAGCTGATATCTGTCCTATAATGTATTTTATTTCAATCAACATACAATACGATAAAAATACAGAATATAATAAAACTAAAAATAAAACAAATAATTATAATTTTATGTAAAACTTTGTGTAATTGCTCATTTCTGCTAAGCAATTGATTGCTTAGTATATTTACATATAATAAAGTATAGTATCGAACACCCATAATATTATAAATAACTAAGATGATGATTATATATGTTTAATGATACAAACAAAACAACATGTAAGTCAAAGATAAGTTTACAATTTTATGATTTTGTTAAAATTATAACTTAATTTTGTATATAAAATTCAAAGATTTTTTTTTCTTTTTTAATACTAAATTATAAAATCTTCGTTTTTGAATGAATATAGGACTAGATAAATTTTGAAAAATTATTTGTTTAAAAACAAATTAATAATAATTGTTTAAACTAAAAATCTTAGAAAAATATTTTGTATACAAAAAAATATAAAGGAGCATTTGAATTCTTGATTATGACGTAATTTAAAAGTTATGTTTGAAATATAATTTATTTTACTAGTTAGTTTATCTTTTTATTAATTATGCTATTTTCAAAAGTTTGGATTTTATATTTGTTTCAAGTAAACATTTCATAATATGTAATTCAATAGAAAATTTTTTGGGAAGTATAATTTTAATATGGATTTGTAACGGTACGTATCCAAACATAGGGTTCATTAAATCTAGATCCCTAAATTAGACAACTTACATGATATTTATAAAATATGGAAGGGTAATAAATTATAGTTGTTACGGAGCACTTCTCCAAACATATTTAAAATAAAAAATATAGACGCTTATATAATATACGCTATAGCACTATCTAGCAGAAAAATAAATATAAAATATAATATAGTAGTTTTGAAAAATGACACTAGATAACGCTCGTCCACTAGTGCATTTAAGAAGCGAGATGGATTGATGAATGATGTAGATATAATTATGACAGACCGGATAAATGAGTATCTAGTAGATAGAAGTTGTCAATATAGAATGAGAACAAGTGGTATGGAATGTGTATATTAAGAATGGACATTTATAAAAAGGGAAATATCAAAGGGAGCCACCGTCGTTGTACACGTACAATTAGGAATTGTAGTACAAATAAGGCAGCAAGTAGAAAAAGTTTATTCAAAATAAATAAATAGTGATGAGCTTAATCGAACAATATCGATAATCGAATGATTAGTAACCGAAACATTTATATAATCGAGTGAACCTCTCGAGATTAAAATCGTCTGCTCCTATGATAAGAATAATCAATTATTATTATTTATCGAGAGAATCAAAAAATTATACGAAGTATGAATAAATATACCTATAATAAATACTTATTAATTTAAGTTTGCTTTTTTTATTTGTTGGTGTTTATTTATAATTGATATATTAAACTATAATTTAGGAATAATAATAACAATAATATATTAATAAGTACTTTAAATAAAAGACAAGTTGTTTTNTTAAATAAAAGACAAGTTGTTATTTTTATTATTTAATAATTATTACCTATATTTTAAAAAAACCGATAACAAATTAAAAAATAAAAACATAAGATAAGGTAGCAATAGCCGGCTTGACCATCATAATTAAAACACCTGATCCCACACCTAATTGATTTTTCATAAATTCACAACTAGTGAGAGAATCAGAACTCAGTAGTTTATCCAGTTCAGGACAAAACTTTGTTCTAATCGTCACATACTTCCCAAAAATGTGACAGATAAGGTGTTGCCATGAGTAGCGATTGAACGAGTTGAAAATAAGAGGACTCGAAGTCAACAATTTAATAATAATTCGACTATACTTTATGCTAAATAAAAACTTAAAAATAGTATTCTCTCGTTTCATCGTTTCATGGACATCATTCGAAATTACTTTTATTCGATTATATACATTTCAAGATCAAGAAATCATTGTTTTTATAATAAATGAGAAATCATTAGAAATAATCACTCGATTATAGAATAATCAATATTATTTAAAAAATCAGAATATCTCGATTATATAATAGATATGATTTCAATAATCGAAATATCTCGATTATGCCCATCACTAATCATATCTAAGTAACGGGCTGTCAGACGGTTGCTCTACCTGAGAGGCAACTTTATGATAACGTCACCGTCTTATACATCTGAATCAAAAAAATTCCTTTTTCAAATAAGGTGTATTACAGTTTGAATCATCCCTTAAACGTATTATGTTAAAGACGACTGTTTATAAAAAATAAAATTGGTGGAAGAGTACCGTTTCATAACATTAATACTACTACTTTTCATTACATTAATACTAGTACTTTTATAATTTTTGAATGTACAGTGTAATTATTAAGTAATTGTAAATTGTCATGATAACAGCTGATACCATAAAAATAATAGTACAATCACACATTTTTAGACTATTCTATCATATACGAGTCTACTAGCAAAGATTTCTATGCTACTAGTATTATGAGAGTAATAAATTTACAATTATAGGTGTAAAATTTGTTTTTATTTTTTTAAGTTTTAAAATTGTTCATTTTAACAGCCTTATTGAAACTTTTCAAATTTTATGAAAAGTTTCACTTTCACACTGACATCTCCCTCGTATATAATTTTAACTATATATACATAATTATTCAATGCATATCAAACATATTACATAATAAAAATTGATCACTTGTGACTAATTAATTAAGTAAAATTAAAACTATATTAAAAATATTTTTTAGTTTTTTAAATTAATAATATTTTTAATATAGTTTTAATTTTACTTAAACATATTACAATAACTTTTTAACATTTTGAGCATATGCACAATACTTTCTTGTTTATTTATGTTTACTTTATTATTGGAATTATACAGGTGGCCCAAAACTCACTGACAACTTAAATAACTTTTGATCCAGTTAATATTTTTAGCTGATTTTTTTTTAAATAATAGTTATACGTTAGGTCCATAGCTATATCTCAATAATTAATTTTTTTACATTTTATTAAAAATATTAATTATTTATAAATTTTAAATAAAATTTATTTTGAAGAGTAAAATTTAAGAAAAATTTTAATAAAAAAATATCTTATTAATATTGAGTAGAAAATATTCTGTAGCGTTTTGAAGTTTGTGAATATTTAAATTTTCATGTACTATTTTGCGGTATTAAACATTGAAATACGTATTGAGAAAAGGACAGAAGAAAACGCTATCTTTTCATGATTACTGTGTATACATATGATGATA
>NW_026099575.1:13531655-13651782 GCF_025091365.1 Daktulosphaira vitifoliae | reverse complement strand
TGAAAAGATAGCGTTTTCTTCTGTCCTTTTCTCAATACGTATTTCAATGTTTAATACCGTAAAATAATACATGAAAATTCAAATTTTCACAAACTTCAAAACGCTACAGAATATTTTCTACTCAATAAAATTTTTCTTAAATTCTACTCTACAAAATAGCTATCTTAGATTTTTTTTTTACATTTTATTTAAAATTTAAAAATAATTAATATTTTTAATAAAATGTAAAAAAATTAATTATTGAGATATAGCTATAGACCTAACGTATAACTATTATTTAAAAAAAAAAATCAACTAAAAATATTAACTGGATCAAAAGTTATTTAAGTTGTCAGTGAGTGGTGGGCCACCCTGTAGAATTAATATTTTTATGTAGTTCACAGTAAACAAATTTGTTTTTTTGTAAATTTGTGATTGGTTAACGTGTAGATTAAATTGAACAACAGTTCCTTTCGTAGTTTTATGAATTTTGATACCTCATAAAACTAGGGACACAATTATGATAATTCGAGTATTAAAATTTTTCAATCTAAGAAAATAAATTTAAAAATAATACCAATTAAAATTTCATTATTGTTGGTTTTAGTAAAGTTTTTAATCAAAAAGATATGAAAGTCATTTAAAAAATCCGATTTTGATTTAGACTTAAATTTGTCGCAAGGAAAATATTTTCATAATTGTTTTATTTTATGTAGGTGTAATTTAGAGCCGGCAACTCTTATAAAGTATAAAATATTAACGTTAGAACATTTGATATGGTTTTAACATTTGATATAATACACTTCAATTTTTACATTTATAATAAACAAATTAAATAAATCTTGTAATACATTAGTATAATGAAAATGGTTATATATTTTTTTAATTGTATTTATTTTGTAATTTTATAACGCGGAATAAAATATCCATCATTTTATTTCTTATAAATTCATTTTTAAGCTTACTACTTGTTCATTTTTTCATAAGTACGTCATTTGACGGTGAAAAATTATCTACATTTACATTACTTGTTAAATAAAATGCTATTAATATTTAAGTGATCGTACTAAATTTCTTTTTTTTTACTCGATGATACATTAATGATTCATCACTTAAAATAAATCTGTAACATAAATAAGAATAATTATAAGTATTAGAAAAAAACTAAAACAAAATCATTCAAACCATTATTTTATAATTTTTCAAAATGTTTAAAAAATTCTTATTAGTCTTCTTCTTTTATTTTTTTATCGCTGTTAGCTCAGAAGAGTCCAACATAGTCGAAACACTAAATGAATTGATAAAAAGTATAAATTGGCTTAAAATTGACCATGATATGGGTGTTATGCTAAAAGAAGGATTGAACCAAACTTGCGGAGATCTCTTCCCAGCAACAGATATTATTACTGAAAACAATGTAAGTGAAAAAACGCGTCAATTGTATTATTTGTTAAGCTGTAATTATGCTAGAATTTTGGAAAAAATTTATCATTGCACATTATTTTATTGTTCTAAATCAGAAAAACTGATACGTGACAATTCATTCAATTCTCTCTATTCTTGCTTCCCCATAGAAATGGCTACAAACATGAATGATTCTTTAGTCTATCTGTTGTCTAATATCGATAACAGTAAAAATGACGTTGACGAAAATATATTAATCGCAGTACATAATATGAATGAAATTATTACATTAACAAATTACCACAATTATACTGCTATAGATGAACTTTGTTTAAAAATGCAAAAAATTTCACATGATTTTATGGAGAAGAACTGTTTTTTGCTAAATAAAAAAAAGAAAAGAACAATAAAAGGTATACCTTCTAATTCGCCTTATTCTACAAACTTTTATCCTAAAGAATCATTAAAAGATTGTGATGGTATAATACAAGGTAGGTATTCTGCAATAAAAGTTGATTTCAAGAATTCATATGGTTCACTAACATCTTTAAGGAAACAAAATTTAAAATAAAAGTTAAAATTCAAGCAATTTGTTTTTATTATTATTCGTAATTACAAATATTCTATGTATTAATCAATGTTTAATTTTAAAAATAAATATGATTTTTATTTAAATTTACAATGTGTTAATTTACTATTTAATAAGCTAATTTCAAACATAAATACTTAACTACTTTGATTTTTTAGAAAGAAGAATATTAAATTTATAAAATTTATACTTTTACATTTTTTTAATATTTATAACAAAATATCAAATAAATTGATTTTTTAATATACAGTAATCAACTAATCTTTATAAGTTTTGAAATATTAATATTAAAAACTATGTTAGGGAAATAATATAATATATTTATTTATAAATATATTTTATAAATTTGATATGGCAGACGGACGGTTAGTGTAATGTACCATAAATCATAAAAAAGTAGGCACAGTACAGAACGGCCCAAAAATTTCTGCTAGCGAACTTAAGTTGAAAAATGATTAGACAAGAGATCAAATTCTTATTATTATTTTCTTAAATATATTGTAACTGAATTTACAATTTTTTTTTTTTGCAATATTGGTTTCTCTATTCGATTAATCAAGATCGGCCTTAAGGAAAACTGTGACAGGTTTATTGAATTAACATATTTTTCGTTTTTTAATTACTTTTTGATTAAATTGTTCGTTTTCGACGTTATTGATAAAGTTTTATTGCCTTACATTATATTTTTGTGCGTTATGAAAAAAATAGTCATCCTCATCCCCTACCCCATTTATTAAAAAATGTTAATAACTTCTGGAATACTAGTTCAAAAGTCGTTTTTTATAAATCATTATTTCAATTAAACTTTGTTCTAATTTATTGTGTTGTTAAAACTCTGAAACCATTCGTAAAATTGAAGTTAGCAATTAATATTAATTTATAAATAAAAAATTTTTCCGTTTTATTATTAATTGTATTTTAGGAGAAATCGAATGACTAAAGTCAGTATGATCACCTTGAGTTCGAAAAAAGTTTTTAATCTGTGTTGTCATTGTAGTCATTACAGTTAGTTTATTATTTACTCCCCTGCAATTTTTTCAATTTTAAATACTAGATACACATATAATGTATTTATTATATACACTTCATGTTTTCCAAATTATTGCCGTATTCACTTCTGTTGTCAGAATTTGCACGTTTTTTATTAGAATGTATTAAAAAATGAAAGAAAATAATTGTAAATATTGAAAGCGATTGCGCTAAAATCACAATCGCTCATATGATACTAAGTAACTTTTAACAAGTTATATCAGATAAATAACAACTAATATTTTATGTGTTGTTCTATCCATCGTTATAATTTTAGAAGTCCCCATGATTAAATAAACATTGGACAGTGAAACATAACGAAGCCTCAAGTCCATACAATTATCATATAACAGGTATATTTTTTTTTACAATTTCTATATTCCATTTCAACATGAGTTCGTAGAAACCATAATGTTGTAAGTGATTATGTAAATGACCCTAAAATTGTTCATATTCATCAAAAATGTGAATTTCGTTCAGGTTTTATTTGAAAAAAAAATCAATAACGTTCACTAAATGTGTACGTGAGCGCGTGAACGTACATCATAGACGACGTTCTTTCCAAACATTAATATTAAGACAATATTTGGTTATTTCGTGGAACTTTCAAGTAGTACAATTTAATTTATTTCATAAAATTTGTTTATTTTGTTGTTTAACATTCCATCATAGAGGATAATTAATGTTTTATTTATTCTGCATATTTTTTGTGCTTTCTGTTTAAAAATATATATTTAGAAGCAGATTAAACAAAAAAATAAGTCATCAAGACAATTTTGTTTTTTCAAAGATAGTTAATAACATAAATTTTAATTTAATGTATATTTAAATGTGTTAATATTTTTAACACATGACGAATGTTTAAAATGAAAAAATCAAGTTTTTATTCTGATATTTCATGGTTGTACAATACTCTTTAACAAAAGAAAATAGACTTTCAGAAAAAAGTATACGAATAAAGAAACAAATGATAAATGCATAATTTAGAAAAAAATCGTTTTGATTTAAATATTTTTAACGCGTATTCAGGTAGCTAAATTTTTGAAAAATAACAGTACGAAAAATAAACTGCAAATAAGAGTAAAAATTTTTAGCAATAGAATTATGATATCACTTTAACTAGTATTTGATATGCGCATCTGAAATTCGACATCACGTGTTATCACTATTAAAATACCAATAAGACAGTAATACATAAAAAAATTGAGGGAGCTAATGAAGTATTTCAATATCTAGAATATGTTGAATATAAAATCGTCTACATTTTAATTTGAATTGATGTATTTCAATATTGTTAATGTTTTTTCATTGAATGTGATTTTGATTATTCCATTCAATTGAATAGCTTATGAATGGTAATTCTTTTAATTAATTTTAAAAAATCATTACATAAAGACGGATATTAAGTAAATTACATAAAATTTGTATGTCGCGTTCGGAATTTTATGTTGCGATGTAACGAAAATTACGTCGAATTTTCTCAAAGAGACGAACAAAGGCGGTGGCGTTTGAAATAGTAGTTTGATCAACATATAAAAATATCAAGATTAAATCTGAATTAGGGACGAGCAGCGGTCAATAAAAAAAACATCTGTTGACGTAGCGGTCACAGCATTAGTTATGTGCACAACAGTTTACACAAAAATATGTGTTTCGATTATAGGAATAAAGTTGTCACTGAAACATTTAACGAAAAAATAAGATAACATTAAGTAGTTGTTGGAACTTTTAGACAATTAAAAGTTCATTTTTTAAACATGATGAAAGTATAAATGATTTAGGAAATTGGCGACAATAAAGAAATATAACTGTATTAAAGTCTTAAATTTAGTGGTCCTTTCTGATTTTCTAGAATACTGATTTTTATTAGCTACGATGGAAAGTGAAGAGGCATTGGATTTACTATGAGGTGTATTTTTTTTTATGTTTGTCCATGAACATTGTTATCTCTCACAGGACCGATTTTGTTAGTTTAAAAGCTCAAAATTCTAATCTAGTTAAACTAATAAGTACGAAAATATGACAAAACCCACAATTTTAAAATTGTTTCGAATTATGACCAAATTTGTGTACTTTTACGTCATTGTCGTATAACAACTATTAGTGCATCTGTTACAATATTATCTGTATATTTTTTATGACAAACTTATAAATTATAATAAATAAAATAAAGCTTAAACAAATAAAATTATATATAATATTTCTTCAAACTTTATAAAAATGACAAAAAACTATTTTTATTTCATTATTTTTAATTGAAAAATTGTTTATTAAGAAAAAAAAAAAATTACAGTATTGAAAACGTCGGAAAATGTGTTTAAAAAACATTTCCATTGCTGCTTTTATTATAACATTATTATCTACACAAACACAAGGATCCGTTGAAAATTTAAACAAAATGTTTAAAAGAGTCGAATGGAATTCGATTGTCTTTGAAATGAGTATCATAGAGCACAAAGGTAAGCAGCAAAATAAACTGACTTTTGATCAATTATTTCCAAAAGGAATTGACGGTAGTGCGTTTACTGCTACTACAGAAAACTTTCCAATAATATTACATCAGACATATCATTTTCTAAGTTGTAATTTTGCTAAAATATTATATGATATTTGCAATCTGTATAAAAGTTACTGGGAAAAATGCACTTCATTTGCAGATCAACACGAAATGAATCTGTGTCAACAATCGTACACAAAAAATGTGCAACGCTTTTTGGATGTGCAAATTATTGGAAAAATTTCTGAAAAAATGAATGACTTACTAAACAATTTAATAAGGGAGTCTGGTGATAATATGAACGATACAGACATTTTAAATGCAATAAAAAAACTTAAAGAATTAGAAACTATATTAGTAAACTTTAATCAATCTAATAATAATGATATTAATAAACTACTTGACGAAATACATAGAATAGTAAAATTATTTATGCAAAATCAATGTTGGTTAACAAAACCTAACAAATTGAACTTCGTAATCACAATTGATGGAGATATAAATGCTAAAAGTATAGACGAAGCTACAATCAAACTAATGAAATGTATACAACATATCTTGTACTCTAAATACTTTCCTTTAAATTCGGCATTTACACCTATTTCATTGTTTGATGATTATACCGATATAAACAATGATAGTAAATTCTGTAAATGTTTATTATTTTAAATATATTTAAATTGAAATAAAGGCTAAACCATTATTGTTTCTCCTTTAATAATTATTAAAACCTTATATTCTGTGGCAATTTTCGTAATGCTATAATAATAACTATGATCAATTTATAAAGGGATCCGCAAACAATCTGTGCACGTGCTTCCTTGTGTTGCCTTGAATTATTTTGCCATATATACATAAATATATTGTTTAAATAATAAAGTATACTGTCTGAATAACAATTTAAAAACTTCAAATATACGTGTCATTAATAATATTAATACATCTAATAAACAATATGAAAAAAAACACAAAACAATTACGTCTTTGTTAAAAACAACTGTTAGTCAGAAAAACAAAAATTTTTATGGCAAATCTAACATTTTAAGAATCAATATTATTTATGAATATTCCGATAACACAAAGAAAAACAGTAAAAATAAAATAAAAGCAATTTAACGGATAATTTATTCATGTACAATAATTCTCCTAATTGCCAAGAGTGTGAGTTGGCAACCAACGCTCATTTTTACCCATAATTCGAAGTTGTGTTGCAGTCAAAAACTCTCTCTTAATAATTTTTGTACAAAGTGTATTTAATAATTAAAAAAAAAATTGCACGCAACTTGACCTCTAAAAACTAAGTTTAAAAAAATTCATTATATCAAATTGTTTTAATAAAGAGTGGGACGTGGAAAAAACACCATTAGATAGTATTGAAGATTAGTTATTTTTTAATTTTTAAAAACAAAATTGACTGATATAGAGCCCCATTTTATTGAAAAATAACACATATCTTTTTATTTATTCCAATCTTTGAAACTATTGGGACAAAATGATAAAGAATAAAAAAAATATTCAAAAATACACTGCTATACAAAATCAATTTCAAAAAGTTCACGTATTTTCGAATTTGCTATATAATTTTGAAATATTGTTAAAAACGAGAGTTCATACTTATTTTCATGTAACCACCAATGAGTTGTCAATTTTATGTGAGTGTACATTAGGGTGTCCCTTATTTTGAAAATTTTGGAAATTCCTCGGGCTCACCCCCCAAAATTATGTGTATACATATAAAAAGTGGCTACAAAAAATTCCAGGCCGATCAGATAAGTTTAACCCGTGCCGACTTNTTATGTGTATACATATAAAAAGGGGCTACAAAAAATTCCAGGCCGGTCAGATAAGTTTAACCCGTGCCGACTTGGGGTTGAAAATCGGGCAAAAGGGGTACTTTTTTAGTTTTTAGCAATTAACTCGTAAATTAGCACTCTCACAAAAAAAAATATTAAAACTAAATTGTAGATCTAATTGTTTTGTATAAATTAAGTCCTTACAGTTTCTAAATATATTTACAGTTACTAAATATATGAATTTTATTGCTTAATTTAAATATATTTCCTTTATATTGTAAAGTGATGTATTTGTTTGACTTAAACTCATAATGATACTTACTTCTCAATATTATTGTATAAATTAAAAAAAAGTTACTATATAAAATACAAAATGTTAAATTCAAAATAATTCACAAATTATAACAAAAATATACATTAAAAACTATGTTTTAATGTTTTTTTGTTGCAATTAGGATATAATATTCTATGCTCTTGAACACACAGTGTAAAAGTAACTCAGCTTTTTCATCGTTTACAGTTAAACTTTCATGAAAATCTTCCATTACCTTAACCGCTTTATCTGCAGAGTCATTTACTACTTTAAGTGAACATACAATTTCTTTTTCGTGTAAATAAAAATTATCAGTATTCCAATTACTTGGATCCAAATTTAAAAAATTAGTATTGATATCGAATCGTTTGAAAAATTTCATACTGCTTTTTGACAAAAAAGAAGCTACAGTTTTTTCTAAAAAAAAATATCAATCACTCAATAGTCATCAAAAAATAATGATATCAAAAATTATTATACCTGAAAATGATTTGTCAATATGACTCGATGAAAGAATAAAACGTTTACTAGGGTTTATTATTGACTCATTATTAAGGGATACAACCATTAATTTTTTTATTTCGGTTGAAATGGAATCGTCCATTTCCCAGAAAATATTACACTCGCGAATAGTCAATACTGCTTTTGCTCTTATAGTAAGATTAACAATTCTTAGGTTATAAAAAAAAACTTTTAGAACTTGTCCAATGGATGGAAGTTTTGAACCTAAAATTTGAGTAGTCAAAGACCCTATTAAAAATATTTTATTGTCATTTCTTAATACTACGGACATTTTTACGTACACTAAAAGAAAAACACAATAGGAAGCAGTTCAACTTAATACGCGATGTGAGCGACTAAAGTGGTATAAGTATAAGTTCACTATATCTATTGCTGCGATTTGTAATAAATTTACGATTTCCAGAGTTATTTATAATTTAAAAATAATAACAATACATTAATTCAGTCATACCATAGTATTATAGCCGTACTTGTACGATAAGTGTTGTAATAAACCAGATGATAACTAACAGAATCTAGCATTAAAATTCATATATTTAGTAAAAATCGTAATATGATCGAGTTAATTCAGCTATAGCAATAAAACGATCGGTTCAATGAAATTTGTACTTAATACTTTTATTTCGTAAAATTTAATTTTAAACAATTTTTGTATGAAACATTAGGTCGTATCACATATGGTTCGTCATATATGATAAAATATTCGTAAATATGCTAATTTCGGCAATTTTACGAAATATTATGTATTTTGACATTTTTCTAGAAAACTAATGGACTTAAAAGAAAAACTGTAAGGACTTAATTTATACAAAACAATTAGATCTACAATTTAGTTTTAATATTTTTTTTTGTGAGAGTGCTAATTTACGAGTTAATTGCTAAAAACTAAAAAAGTACCCCTTTTGGCCGATTTTCAACCCCAAGTCGGCACGGGTTAAACTTATCTGATCGGCCTGGAATTTTTTGTAGCCACTTTTTATATGTATACACATAATTTTGGGGGGTGAGCCCGAGGAATTTCCAAAATTTTCAAAATAAGGGACACCCTAGTGTACATATATGTAAGAAATATAAAAAAAATTGTATACATAACTTTAAGTTTGATTAAAATCCTAATCTATTAATGATAATTTTTGCATGAACTAGTAAATTATATTATTTTTGGCACACTGAATACATCATATTTTTAAATCATTTTTAGTTTTAAAAAGGGTAAACATTTTATATAAATTATGTTATAAATATCCGACAAACCTACAGACAACTTAATTATTATTTAGTATTAAAATAAATCGATATAACGACTTAAAAATGTTTTTTTTCTTATAGTATTTTTCGTGAATAACGACTACAAAATGAAATATTTTTTAAAAAGGATCTTATAAAACATTTGTGGCAAGTAAATGCATTTAAAAATTACACGTTTTATACTGTTATTTGTAAAATTATGTAAAAGGTATATTTATTTTTTTGAATAAAAATGTAATATTCTAAGTAGCGTCTCTAACGAATTAAAAACAAAATATTAATAGAAGTGTATAATTAAAAATGTTTAAAAATTAATATTCGTTTTAATTATATCCTTTATTCTCTTAAATATTCAAAAGAAGTTTTCAATTTATATAGTTAATTACAGTAAATGTTTTAAAGTCAGCCATATAATAACTGATAAACCGAACCAGTTATTACAAAAAGAAAATTAAGTTTATAAATTTAAAACGAATATTCATAGATATGAAAACGTAATTAAAAATTAACTGATATACATTAACATTATATATTCAACATATATACTCAACTATTTCCAAAACACTTTGACAACAGCCATTTTAGTGTAACTGATGAAAATAGAAACATAACACTAAAAAATGTGTATTCAGAGTGATTGTTAAACTATAACTCACTATTATACATTATCATTATGAAACATAATGAAATCCTGTCTGATTTCCCTTTATTTATACTACTGTATTTATTATATAAACTTAAGTATATTTATTTTAATTTGAACAAGCAACTAAATAAAACACTTATTGAAAATGCAGTAAAAAATACCACAATTCACACATTAATGTTACATAAGAAATTCGATATTGTATTTAACTACAAGGTAAAGACCATAGATTGTGTTTATGCGTTATATTATAAAAAATATTTATAAAATTAATAGCGGGGCGTCATTCAAAATTTACTAGATTGAGCAATTTTTTTAGCAACCCATCATTTAACAGAGCAGCTCACTTCACTCGTGAATTACTTTATATTCCCAATAATATAACCAATAAAATAATTATGTATTAAAAAAAAAAAAATTTTTAATTTCAAAATATATATAAGTTTGAAAATTAAACGCAATATTATATGTATGAAAATAATTTTCAAAATAGAACAAAAATAAATAACAACTATCATTTTAAGTGAAATATATTGATAATTATAGACGATCATGTAAAAGATTTTCTAAAAGGAAATATTTGTTAGAGGAATTAAGCATTTTATCACTGAAGAAAATATATATGATGTTTTTCAAAAATGTATTTCTTATTGAGCTTCAATTATGAAAAAGATACTGGAAAAACAAACAATACAATGTATAAGTGACTTATTGGAAAACTTGCAACCAAATGCGAACAGGTGACAAAGAAGAATGTAAACATTTATCGTTATAATTTGTATTGAGACAATGAAACAACGCTCACAATTCAACAAATTTACTATCCTGCGCTAGCATTTAAGGCTAATAATAATTAAAATCCATCTACTACAATAAACAGCGATAATACTACACATGAAACAATTCTTGAATTTTACTCCAACAGTGAAAAGGGAAAACTCAGGCTTCAGTATTATAAATGAACTTAATGGTTAGCAAGTTTATGGGAAAGCATTGCATTGAAGAAAAATATAATTTCATAGAAAACCCAAATTTGAACCTCTATAGAAAGCCAAATTTTGAACGTAGCTACGGTTCATTAAAGTTTTTTAAATAAATTATATTTCAAAACCAAAAATTCTTCAAAATATTTTGTTTTCAAATGTCTAAAAATAATGTATTATTAAAACTACAAAATTTTTATCACCAAAATATTTATTATTTTTGTTGTAACAAAAGATACACTTTTAATAATTAAAATTATAAATAAATCCTTTTGAAAATTCAAAAAGTTATTAATAATAGAAAATAAGAAATACATTTTTCATGTAAAAATACTAATAAGTAAAATATTACATAATATAGTTATATTTAACTTAAAAATAATTTAAGACAGTTAAGTAACTAAAAGGCACAATAGACTAAATGGTAACTCTGTCGGCCAAAAAAAAAATTATATTATAATCGGTCAAGATTATTAAATGTTACCTGGGTGCAAAAAAACGTCACCAAGTTATCTCATACACATCTGAAACATTCTTAAAATTTCTTTTAAATAGGACACTGTGATGCTTAACATTCGTTTTAGTGAAGTTGATGAATGCGAAATCACAAACCATTTTTTCGAATACATTACTATGTTACCACTATGTGGTGTCTATTAAAGGCACAATACTTCTATGTGGATTTATTTAAATTCTATGTTTAATTTATGCACATACAGTATTAACTTTTAAAAATTTTAATTAATAATTTTGTCTAAGTCTATTCGAAAATACATATCTATAAAAAAGTGTTATCACTTTGAGAATAAAATCAGACATAGAATCAATTTCAACCTCATATTTATGCACACAGGGTAAAAATTTACTTAGTCAAATTAACTTCGTTGTTCATTTGTAGAAATGATTTTGCTATGGTTATGTACAAAAGTGACTTTTTAAAACTTTAAATTAAATAATAAATGCAAATTGTAACAACTAGTGTCAATTGTTTTTTTTAAATGTATACACGTCGAAATATTACAAGTATATTTATGTGTTTATATTGCATAACCAGAGTGCCGGTATACCAATTGTATGTGTTACATTTTTGTAACAAATGTAAATTTCGTGAAGTTCTTAAACTGCTATAAAAATCCAAATAATAAAAACTGTTACTTGAAACTTAAACCGTAAACTACATATGTTGTGAGTATTAACAAAAAATATTATATGAAATTTATGCTGAACGTCTTAGAAATTTTAAATAGGGTAAAATTACATTTAGTAGTCATAAAATAATTTTCTATTTGCGCTTATCAATAAAATATTTACTTTAAAGATCAGCTTAAATTTCTGGTACTTCAACATGATACACGGCTCTTAATGAATCGAATATATATTTAGTAGAATTAATTGTATTTTATAATGAACAAAACTAAAAGTATTCACACTGCTTTTACTGGCCAAATGCTCGTTTTATGAAAAATATAATATAATTATATAATAATTCATATATTTCACTAAAAAACAAACATACAATATACACATTGTTATATACATTACGGCGGTCTCTGCATATTAAAATATATAATAAAGGTTACAGCATTTAAAAATTAATTAAAACTATCTTATCATATAGGGTAGATTGCGAATACACAATAAAAAAAAATTACGGATAATAGTAAGTCACAGACAGAGAAAAGAAGCGCATTGAAATTTCTTTAGACCCCGCGGACATATAACTTAAATAAAAAAAAACAGTCGGTAACGAGTTACGCGCACTAAAATTATACGACTTTAGACAATAAACAACAATGCGTAATCAAATTTAGAAAATCTAAAAACATATAGTAAAGTAACATTGTTGAAAAATACTCGAAGGAATATTGTTGGGTATCATGCGTAAAGTATCTGTGCAAGAAGATGCTCCTGTGGTGCAAAAATCGAAAAAAACCGATCGATGGTTAAAATAAATGCGATGGCAGTCATGAATTTGACTAGCAGCCCACTCCAAATAACGATGATATTCATAAGCCTTCGTACAATTTATAAAGTTATAATTTTTAAAAATTATTATTATTTAAAAGTCACGCACATACCCGTGTATACAATTAGCAGCCATCTAATCAATAGCATCGGGATAACAAAATAAAATATATATTTATATAATTATAAAAGAATACACCGAAGTGAGAAGGACTTTTTTTTTTTTAATACGTTGCTGGAACTCATACTCGAGACTCGATGCGGCCGCATGCTTCCTTGGCTATGACCACAGCGTCGTTGCTATTGATTCGCAACGACGAAAGAGATGAAGCCAAACACGAGTTGCTGAAACTTCCGTAAGTAGATCCATATCGGTGGAAAGATCCTGTTGATGGCGTCGTTCGATGAGGATGACCATTTATTGTGTACACTACTGGAGTTTTACTATTTGGTCCGTTATTCTTTTCGGGTGTACTCTCCTGATCAGCAAAACCAACAGTAGAGTCACTCAAACCATTTATTTTGTCTTTAGATTTTTCGTCGGTAAATACAAATATTATCAAAGCTAAGCCCTGCAAAAAAAATCATTTTTAAGCTATCAATTCACAACTGTTTTGGTTTCTATCAAATAAGATACGTTATGTTTAATTTGACAAGACATCTATTTTATAACTTTATCTGACTTTATTTTAAAAATAACTAACAAAAACTTATTGTGAGAATTTTTATTTTCTAGTTAGACTAACCAAAGCAGCATGTAAAAGAATTTCAAAATATGTTCCTTGTTCAAATCCAACTAAATCATATAGAGCTCCGGCAATGGATGGACCTAAGAAAGCTCCCAGTGCAAACGACGAAGACCATATACCGGATAAAAGCCCATAAGTATGTATATCGTTGGCAAAACCTGCATTGCTAAAAGTATAAAATTCCTTTCTTAGATGCCTAAAAAAACATTAGTGATCGATACTTACAAGGCAGCATTCATTGAATCGACAAAAGTGGGAACACATATCGATCCAAGAGCAAATCCTTGAATTACAAGACCTGTGACTACTAAAAACATTGATCTGAAACAAATGATAATTATACTTAAATTAAATACAATACAGTTTACTCGTCAAATTTTAATAAAGCCTTGAAAAGAACCAGACATATTTTTTATAAAATTTATTTTTTATGAGTTTCGGTTTATATAGTCTAATTAAACTAACAAAATTGTTAGCTTAAATGAATGGGCTAAATAATACACTCTCTAGGTCAATCGCTTAACTTACCAAAAAAATTATTAAAAAACATTTCGAAATTATAAAACCAATATTTACAAAACTTCAGGTAAATTACGATTTTTCTAAATATTAACAATGCTCATAATTTATATAACCATTGTTCACAATTTTGATTCAATTACTTATACATAACATAAAAGTTTGGAATATAAATCTACCTTATTGATTATTACAAAAAATATGTTTCTTTTATTATGGAAAATAAATTATTTAATAATATATGTATCAATACATATAACATTTTTCACACTTATAGTACAAAGTAATTTAAGCTGAATTAAATCTTAAAAGAAAACTATGAATATTTTCTCTATTAACTAATATACAACAGCATAAATTAAAACTACTAAGATTTTTTATTAGACTGAACTAATACATGTTTAAATGTGTAGAAAAAAAAATTTATTATTCTGATTAAAACGTTATAAATTAGAACACTAGCTTAAAATTTTGTATCTGATTGACACTATCTCTGTATTTCTACAACTCTATTAGACAATACTAGTTAACAATACTAATAGAATAGATAAAATACTAAAAAAACGATATTTAAATTTCATGTGTTGCCCTTTTGTTATAAAAATTAGGCGATATAATAAACGAAATCATTCAAAGTTGATAAATAATTTTTTTCATTTACTACGCAATAAATTTAATGATACTTAAGACAAAAATAAATTAGAAAAAACATTTAATTAGCTCAATATCTTAAACTAAATACATTTAAAAAACGTAGAAAGCTATTTTAATTAATACGTAAAAAGTACTTTTATCCATAAGATATAAATTATTTTAATAATATAGACAAACATTGTACTACTTAAACTGTGTTAATTTTTATCACGAATATAAACCGTGCCCACATCATAATCTCTATGCACGAAGAAAATTAAGTGCTAAATATAATTTTATTTTATAATTTTAGAATTGCAACATTGAATTGTTTAATCTCGTAATCTCATGTTTATGTTTATTTGAGAACAAAAATATTATTGTATGTTGACAATAGAAAAAATATACTATCAAACTTTGTATAAGTAATTAATACCTCACTGCATATTTCATATGAGTCGTACAGTTTCAAAAGGACGTATTTAAAAAAAAATGTTTTTTAATTTTGCTTTTTCCTGACAAACTAGCTTCAAATAGAAAAAAGCAAAACAAAAATAAAATTTATTAGCTTACGCTCTTTTGAAACTGGACAACTCATATTTAATATTGCCCACCCGTTGTAATGTAATACTACAAAGACAGTCGATTGTTCTCAAATTTTGCTCGTGTCAATTTGTAATTTGATGATCTAGTGTATAATACAGAAACGATTTCAATAATTGTACGATAAAAAACAATAATCAATACGAAGTGTACAACATCGTTTTTGTTTCACTGTAATTTATCTGTTGGCTAATAATAATTGTTTATCCCACAACTGAGACAATGCATCGCTAAAAATTTACGAATTGCTCTAAATTATCTTAAACAATTAAACAAAAGAAAATGTTATGAAAAAAAATTATTCACGTCTTGGTGTCAGATAGTTATTTATAATTTTATTAAATAATTGCGCATTTATTCAAACGAAATAAAAAATTATACAAATTCATAACGATAAAGGCAAACGCGAGTTCAAGAAGTCGGATAATTTTGATAGTAACATTGTATATTTATTCGTTTATTGATACTACAACAATTCTAATCTAGATTGGTAATTTATATTAAAATGTGCACTAATTATTTTCATTAAAGTAGTATAATATTAAGTATTTAAATTTCAGTATATTATAATGTGACCTATTGATGGTCCAATCACCTAATCAATAAGTGTTCAACGTTGGAATTTCCTTGTGTCTTCCTATTACGCATCTGTATAGCTATTATTAATGATATTCAGATAATTAAATTCCCTTAATTTTCGAATGAATAATTAATAATTTTAATATTCTTAAATGTGAATTATACAGAGTGTTCAAAAAGTAAGATAAACAGGTCCATTGTTACAAACAATGAGAATAACAGAAAACAGTTTCCTTTCTTACTAAAAACCCTTATATATTTCATTGTACCCATTATTCAGAATATATCTGGTGTCTACTAGCTATGTTATATGAATTTCTTAATCAATATTAAAACCTACACATCTATTTAAGAATTAAGACACGCACAAAAAAAAAAAAATGACTACATGAACCATAAATTTAAGATTATAGTTGAGTTTAATCGACCATTAGTGAAATAACTACACATTACTTAAACCTAACTATTTTTAATATTATTGACATACATTTTTTTCCGTTCATTAGCTGTTGTTTAAGTCTATTCATTAGGTATTAACGTGGCTATTCAGTGTCGCAATCCGAAAAAATCGAATAAGACACCACATTAACTTTTTAATTAAGCCTATTTGTTTCATTAACAAAATTGTCAACAATATTTGGAAATGAAACACGTGCCCATAATACTTTTATTGTTCAATTACTAGGTTTTTTCATGTTTTTCTGTTAATAACAAAGTTCTAACAGATCTTAACAGTAAAAATTATATAGGGATGACTAAGTATGATATCGCTGATAACTTAATTGTATAGGAGAATTGTCATTTATGATTATAATAATTTAAATTTTTACGATTTTCGATGCAATGAATAATTATTATTTAAAGGTAATATTAATCCTTATATGAATTTATAAGACCTTTGAAATCCCTAAAATTTCATACTAAACTGTTCACACTTAACTATTTATTAAGTTAATACAACTATTTTTTTACGATGAGTGTAAAGTTGATTTAACAGACAATATTATATCACTATAATGGTACTTTTTTAATTTTAACTCTACAAATATTATACCAAGAGTATGTTTAATTCGTACTTGTCTAAGGGCATGTATGGCGCTGGTCCGACGATAGAGTAACTAATTACTGTCAATAATGTGCCAAAAATCATAATTTTCTTTGGGTTGACACCAGTGTCGCAAATGTATCCGATCATAGGCGCTACTAGAGCATAAGTGCCACCGCTAATGATAAACACAAATCCAACATCTACGGGCGAAAGTCCAAACTGCAAAACACATAATGTTATACTATAAAATTAATAAAATAATGAAATTCGATTTTTTATCNTCCAACATCTACGGGCGAAAGTCCAAACTGCAAAACACATAATGTTATACTATAAAATTAATAAAATAATGAAATTCGATTTATTGCGTACAATATTTTATTGAATTACACTTTGGTCACTATTGTTATGATTTGAGAAAAACAAGTCCAAAGAGAAGAAACATGCGAAAAGTTTGAATACAGAAAACAGTCTATTAGATATTTTACTAAATTTTGTATTTTAAATCCTAATTTTGTATGTTCACTTGAATAATAGAATTTTTTTTTTCAAATAATATTTCTAATTTTTTTAAATTCTTTCATAATAGTTTCAGCTTGAGCACTATATTTATTTTTTAAATTCCCTTAAGATAAAAGATTTTTTGATATAAATAAACGTATTTAAGAATTTTACGCCATAGGTAAAAATAATAAAACGCGCCCACTTGATCAAAATTTCGACAGCAATATGTTTAAAAATTATATATCTTAAGAGTAGATCAGTGCATTATGCGATTTTCTTAGCATCTAAAGCATTAAATGTATACAAAAAAAAAATTCGCTCATAGATATAAGTGTTGTATATTTTTTCGGTCATACGCCAGAAACGCCCCCAACAATTTCAACGTCCGGGAAAATGTTCCCCCGCATTCCTCCTTATATATGTCTCTGGGTAAATGTGCAGAATAACTTACAGACAATAAGGTCATTTTTGTACATATAATTTAAGTCAAATACAGAAAATATAATATACGTTTAATTATAAATGTATGCATAGAGCCACCAAAATTGCTTAATCAAATGTAAATAAACATTAAAAAAGCCAAAGTCCAGAATACCATATGAATTATTAATTTAAAACCAGTTTTACTTTCCAACTTCGGGCATAGATTAAAATTAAATGGAAACTTTGTCATTTATAAAATGTTAAATGAATTTTAGACATAATGTGATCTTGATTTTAGTTTAAAGGGCAATAATTTTTTACAAGGTTAATGAATAAAATGTTTACTTTTTAACTAGCAATTGTGCTTTGTTTTACAACCATATTATATCTCATTGTAAATAATAATAATAATTACAACAATTTAATACATTTTAATTAAGAAGTACAAAGTAAAAGTTAATTTGATGTTCTTAAATTGTTTGTCACTGACTTGGATTTAATTTAAAATGTAAATATTGATTTAAAACAAAGATTTGGACAGAAAAAAACACTAAACACTATTCATCAAAAATACATAAATAAAAAAATATTTTTTTCATTTTTCAATAGTTAGTAGTTAGAAGTAATTTGAACAAGTTTCGCGTAATTATAATTCATTTGCAATACTAATGATAACTCTTAATTTATTATTTTTAAAAACGCTTTTAAATATAATAACATACCGGTCTAATATGTGGTTCGAGTGTAGCTGAATAATAGCCCATGGCTGTGGCTGTTATTACAGTTGCCACCGAGTTTATAAATACAGTAGGAACTTTCATGAGATGCGTCACTTTAGCTATCAAACAAAATAAACATAAAATAAACGTAAACAAAAGTTTAGATGATCTATCTCACTCTTAGCCTTGTTCGGGCTAGGGACGTCTTGTTTCATTATTATGCAAACTAGGAACGACGTGCCAAGGGTTATCAGACCCATAACAATGAAAGGAAGAGGAAAACCTCCTACCTGTTGATGTCATAAAAAATTATATAAAATCAAATAAAACAAATTAATAGTTCAAAAAATGTAAGTATATTTACCTCAAATAGTAGAGCACCAAGTGTTGGACCAACAATATAACCCATACCATAGAACACTTCCAAAGCCGACTGTAAATATTAATTTTTTTAAATATAACGTATCTAATTTTAAATCTACCTGTTAGTTTTAAAATATTGTTACTACATTTACAGTTTTATAATTTAATAAAAAAAATCTTCAAATATATTCACAATCATTTTTTAACACAAAAAAATGTATCATACTACTGAACTAAAATTATGCTTATATACAGGAACATATTTTATAGGGCCAGTATTTATGTTAATACAAGAAAGACTTTTTTATTTTTTTGTTCGCGACTTTATAAGTAAATCACTTACAAAAAAAAATTATCAGAATATCTACACGCTAAAATTTAGCACAAATCATCCTCTTTTCACACAAATGGATATCTATTTACACTCCTACTTGAACTTAAAACAAGAATGAACAAATATGATTGATAAAAGTCATATATGAACTAGCTAGAAACCTGTCAGTGAATTTATGTAATAATGTTTTCTTACATATTAATAAGTTTCTTGAGATAACCAAAATTTCGATTAGATCAAGAAAATATTTACTTTAATTTTATAAACAACTATGTGTATAAATATTTGAAATAAATTAAAAATTTATCATTAAAATATACTTACAAATGTGCTTGCTACTGACTCGGGGAAGGAAACAGCTGTCAATGAAAAAGCAGCTACCATAGCACCGGTGGCACCGAGTGACTCCAATACTCGCAGTATCAGTGATAATATTAAGAATATATTACGATCGTAAATGTAAGTCAAATACCTTAGAAATAATTTTCATTAAAAGAGACTTTCCAATGCTTCATTTGTAAAACAATCAATGTACAGCACTATGATTAATCGACTTACCCAAAAGCTATGGTAGAGATGGCATTTAACACGATTCCCAAAACTAACAGGTATTTTAACCCAACTCTTTGAATCTGCAAAGTATAAAATCGAATTTCTTATTATGAATTAGTAAACTATAATAATTTAATGAATTCTGTATCACTGTAATAATAATTCCCATTTAATTCTTCTTGATTCCTCATACTTTTTTGACCAATAATTTTTACGCCGGCTGTCGACCTGACGCAACCTCATTCGTCGCCTCTTACGACTGGCAGAGGGGCCGTGGAAGTATTCTTAGCCCCTATCCATAGGGAATTCCCATTTAATTGCTAATAATAATAATATTATTATTATTATTAAATCCTTATATTTTTTAAGATCATAGTCTTAGAGGTGCCTTAGACCTTACATATTTTAAAACTTTATTAAATAAGACGTACAACATGCGTTTGGTTTGGTTTGCATTATTAACTTATATATTTTTAAAAAATTAAAAAATTCATATTTGTAATTTTTAAATAAGTTATAATATAAGTTATCATCAAATGGAGAAAATTAGTGTATACTGATTGTACTTTAGTAAAAATCTAATATTAATTATCGTTATCGTAATACAATTATAAACTATGATGACAAAAATAAAAATTCTTTGGGAGCGTGAAATATGATTAAATGTACAATGTCATGCTAATTGTCAAGGATAGAAGTAAAACTGAATGGAAAAATTTTATGCAGTCGACACAGCCAGAAACGAGTAATTTTTTTATGATTAAATTTTTCTCGATGCGTCTTTTAGGTTCGTAGAGTATGAGTAATTCAAGAACAACTTATAGTATGTGAATAATTTTAAATTATCATTGATTATCACAATCTAATTGTTAAATTGGAAATAATAGCATTAAAAAGCACTAAAATTAGAGTATTCTTCAGATTAGGTTTACAATTTGAATTTTATTACAGTATATAGTTCTAAAATTTAGAAGAATAAAATTTTTTGTACTCACCAATCCTCCGAAAATTGGTGACGTAATGAAAGCTACCAATTCGAAACTACCAAAAACAAATCCATATTCCGTTGCAGTACATCCTTTTTTTTCAGCCTAAAAAAGAGACATTTTAATATCAATAGTAGTATAAAAAAATAGAAATAGAAATGAAGAGTAATATAAAATTTTAAAAAATTTAGCTACTATAGTTTCGGTCATTGAATATCATCAGGTTATCTAAATTGAAATAATATATAAATATTAATATAAAAAAACCCTAAGAACACATAAACGATTATGAAAAAACAATAAATTATAAAAATTATGTCATAATATTATATCTTGGTTTTAATTTTTTAATTTCTGTATTATATTATTAATATATAATAATAAAATATATCTATATTATTTATGTTATTATAATTGAGTATTAAAACAATTTTATAAATGAATTTAATATTAACTAACTATATTTTATTTATTGAAGCAAAATATAAATAATTATTACACTATTTATTATTTCATAAAATACAGTAATTAATTTTGTAAAGATCACAATTATTTTTATAAATATTTATTTATTTAAAATTTACGTTACAGTATGAAATATAATTAATAGATTTAAGAAAAAATTCTACTACACGACTATTTTACTGAGCAATATTTCTACAAAATTATATTGAACGAAAATGCATTTCAACGAATGTTTACTTAAACACGTGCTATTTTAATATCAAGTAAGAGTTTTTGGTATTATTAAATCTTCGAAAATAAAAAACTTGTATGAGAGCATAAACGTTATCAAGGGTCTTTAACACTAAGTTTTGTCACAGTCATCAGAAATTAATGAAAATAATACGCATTTTTATAAAGAAATACTTTTGAGGAGGCGAGAAATAAAATTAGATTTGTTAAAAAATTGTTGAAATTGAGCCTATATATATATGAAGAAATATCCATAAAGATCTGTAGTTTTTACTCTAAAATATAAGCTACTTCCATATTACTATGTTTCAAAATCTAATAAGTGACTACAATTGCCAATAAAAAAATGTTTTTTAAGTTTAATACTATTGTCCATAAACCTATAAAATTATCGCAATAAATTATGAAAATAATTCATTCTAAGATTTAAAAGATTGAGTACTTGTGAGTATTCAATTTGAATTTAATATTAACAATGAGTTTATGTGAACAAATAGGTTTTTAAACACTATATTCTTTTTTAAATTGTTTAGTAAAACATATAAATTTCTAAAATGGGAAAAATAATTTAAACTTTAGATTAATAGTTTACTATCTAATTAGAATTTAATTGTTGAGTATTTCAATAATTTTTTTTCTAAGTGAGTTTAAAATAGTATTTAAGTGTTATGAAACGACAATAGGGATCCTTGGTGATGTTAGATAAATTTTTTAAATGATAATCTCTTCTTCAGTAGATAATATTAGCAAAACGTTGATAATTCCCGAAGGTTTTGGGCACTATTAAGACGATAACAATACGCTTGTTCTTCACAAAATTTCTTACGAAAACGACTTATAACTTTAACAATTAAAATAAAATTTGATAGACAATTATTTTGACTTAAATTAAATCTATAGTATTTAACGATGGTATTGTTGATTACCATTTTTAACTATTGTAAAAATGTTTAATTGCAAAGAATTGAACATATGCATTTGTATATTAGGTAATTAACTTTTGCATAACGATACTGCAAAACAAATAAAACAAAAAATTGCAATGTTAACGATAATCATTAAATGCGATATTTTGAAAAAATGGCGATAAAAAAAATACGCTCTCTAATGGATGACATAGTTAAAAACCCATAAATTGACCAATTCCGAATGACAAATTTACAATATTAGTCTCGAAGACTGAAATTACTGTTAGTGAGATAAATAAATATATATATATATATATAAAAGAATTTAAAACAAGCGAAATAATCACGACGGCGGCTAATTTGCGATGAGCACTAGGGGAAATTTACTCGGCCTTCTTGTAATCAACTAACATGCTGTGTACAATGAAATGAACTATAATGCCAAGCCATTTGCATAACAAGAAAAAAAATTATGCTAATATAATTGAAGAAAATAAGTTATTCGCTTGGTTTTTGATGAGCCGGTTCGCTTATAATAAATTACAAAAAAAATTATATGGAAAAATTTTATTGATAAAATGTCCAATTGTGACGATTGTAAAAACACGTGTACGTATCACAAATTACCCACGTGTGCGAATTGTGAATTCAGAGTTCAGATAGTGACGCTTTAAATAACAAATATTAACATTGTGTTCAACTGCAACGGTGCATTGTTTTTTTTTTCGTAGGACATAGACTAAACACTTGAAAAACAAAACAAATATTTAAAAAAACATGTGTAATGAACAAGTTATGTTATAAATGCTTGGCTCTTCCGCAATTACACAACACAATTAATAGAACAGTGAAGTAGACGTTAAATCTATTTAATTTAATTGTCATTAGATTATCCAACAATTATTTTTGTCTTGAATTAAGCAATCTACAATATGATTTATTAGGATTTTAGCTATACAGTATTTACGACATGTAAAGTAATTATTTGTAATGTTATTTATAATATTTGATTATAAGTTCTAAATTTTAGTTTTTTAGTTGTAAATTTTATTAGACAAAGCTATCTCAATTTCTTTTGAAAAATGTTATATTTTTAGATGGAGTGCACAGCTTGTCAATAACATTGACAATAAATCGTAACATACAGTCAGCCTGTTTAACACAATTCCAACCAAAATGACAAATGGTATTAAATGCTACACAATGTAATCAATTATTTACAATATGTTCTACAATGAAAAAAAATATACATAAATAGTCAACATTTTTAGCTTCGATGCAAAGCAGAGAAGCTTTTTAATTCAAAATCAAAATCATTAGTGATTATATTATTTTACTGTCAAGGTTCTTTATGTTATGTCGCCGTAAAAATAGTTTCATGAACTCTCAAATATATGCGTATAATATTAAATTGATCTAGACTTGAAGCATTCAGATCAAATGATTTTATGAAACTAAAATATACGCCTATTGTTAAAATGTAAATAATGAAATTTTAAAAGGATAGTTTTTATTTTGTGTTCATATAAAATAATAGTTATTTTAAGAACTTTTTCAATTTCTGAATATGAAAAAAAAAAATTCCAATTATTCAACTTCTTAACGTAACTGTATATTTCTAAATATATTTTTATATGGAATGTTTTTGATATAATCATTTTATTGTTTAATAAAAAATGGAGTATTTATGTACTCGAAGAAATACGTTATTTCCGTTAGTTGCCTGAAAGTAGTATACAAATACAACTGTATGATATAAGACGACACAACGACAGAAAATATTATAATTGAATCGAATAAATAAATGACAATAATAAATGAGTTCGGTGTAAACAACGAAAATTATCATAAAACTATGGTAAACATATCAATCTGAAGTAGTAATGTAAATGAAAACGAATTGGTCCAATAGTTAAAATCATTTCTGTGTAAGCTTCTGATAATCAGTATTACAAGAATTTCCAAAAACTACTTAAATTAAATTTATTTGTGCAGTATAAAAATAGAAATGCACCTATTATACATGTTTTATGATTCTTATAAAATTACAAAAGTCAAATTATCGTTTAGAAATTAGAATCAACGTAACTGATTCTAGTTAAAAATACACATTGATTTATACCAACCTCTTCAGGATAAAACGGAGCTTGTAAAGATATACAAATGGCACAGCAAAAATGTACAGAGCCTACCACAGCCAAAATCATCCATTCTGAAGCTGAAAACTTCATGTTGCTGCTCGTTTGATGTTTTTATTAATGTTTTACAACCGTTTGTTTGGTACTGGCTAGTGATAGTTGAAAACCAATTCAGCAGGACAAGAAATATTTCTTAGATGTATTATATTTTCATACACTTATTAATTTAATACTGAAAAACAATGTTTCAATTTTAACAAAAAATAAAAAAGAAAAAAAAACAAAAAAACCCCGAAGTCACTATCGATGAGGTAACAAAAGTAATGTTCGCCGAACTTTGGCCAAACTGAGCATTCCAAACGGCGCCTACAACGGTCTACAACTGACACACGGTCAGATCGCGTACAAGGCACTGGCGTGTGTGTGTAATAACTATAATTTATTATTAGATAGTAATTGAGCGTACGTATAAAAAGAGAAAAAGAATATGCGGTGGTACCTACTGATAACGGACAACCGTCTGTTATGAGACGGCGAGCGACGTTGACGAGAGTACACTTGCCGTTATCAGTAGTTATCGCCCCACGGCCGTCGGCCACTGCTTGATCGGATGACCATCTCATCAACCGTTTTTTATATACGCCAACGATGGCTACACGCGATTTGACTCTGTTCAAGGTTCGAGTAGTATAAAGTTTCGCAATGGGAAATCACATTACCCGGTTCAGTGGATAGACATATTTTTAACTAGATTGATAATTATTGATTCACACTAATAAAATGTTACAGTATATTTACTCATTTGGCCGTTTCTAACCTTCTTTTTATCAAGATCCTTCATCGAATAGTGTAAAATGATTTTTGTAGTAATATGTTTAATTTAAAGAAACTTATACAAAAATAATGAGTATCAACAAATTTCACTTTTTCTCCGAGCATTTATTCTATGTAATGGATCGTGTAAAAAAAAAATTGGAAAACGTTCTTTAAAAATGAGGTAATTATTCGAAAATTTTGAAATATTACGACTTTACTTAAAGACTTTTTTTATAGTTTTCAATATCATAATCACGGTAGGGAAACAACTACCCAGGGAAGAGAGGAATAGTTGTTTAAGTCAAACATTTTACTGACATCTATCAAAACATACGTGTCTTAGTGCCTTTAAATAGAACTGTTTAAAGTCGTTTACCTTCAGTAAATAACTATTTACAATCTTGTTTACACAATAGAAATTACAATAAAAAAATTATTGTACGAAACAAGTACCTTTTTATAATGGCAGCAATGAACTTGAAATTTGTGAAAAAATATTAAAGTGTCACTTCTTTAAACAATTATATTATACACGTGTTTAAGACTATGGGAAATTTAATAATAACATCAATATCTTTTCCAACGCTAATTAATAATTACATAAACACAAAAGTAAGGAATACTGTTTTAAACTGTTGATTTTATTTTATTAAACTATCAGCTAATAGTTCAATTAATAGATTATTATCTGAAGTGCAATAATTAAGCGAATACATTTTTCCTACGCAAAATAATATATAATGCATTTAATGTAATTACTTATCGATCATTGATTTGACGTATATCATAATATATATTATGATGAAATTTAAAACTTTGTATAATATATTAACCTAAAAGTTTTTATTTGGAGTTATCCTGTTTTCGCTTAGCACGGCAGTATTTCAAAAAGGTTTAAAATATGTATATTCAAAAATAATGAAAGTTTTGAGAGGTTTTAACTGTAGGAACTCGAAGTCTTTTAGTTAACTTTCAGTTTAGTTGCATCATTAAGTATGTGATAGGTAAGATTTGTTTTCCGATGCTGTTTTGATACATTTAAACTCTTCTTTTTAGGCAGTAAATTTTACTTCACATTTTATATTTTCAACAGATATATTTTTATTAATAATAAACAATAAAATTGTTGTGACAATATAAGTGTTATTTATTCTCAATTTTAAATATTTTTGTACTAATGTTATAGTAATTTTAAATTAACATTTTTTACGTATCTATATTTATAATTATTGTATTTTTAATTAGTGTATTTACTGCTATAAAGGAACAATTTTATCAAATTTTTGGTAGGTCTAACTTAATTTGTTCACTCACGAAAATATTTCTATACAAAAACAACTATCGTTATTTATTAATTTTCGGTGGACTGTGACCAAATTTGAGAGGGCTAAACTCTCAGAACTGCCGATTGCGATAAAGTTTGCCTTGAATTTTAATTGCAAGTATTCTGAGTTTTTCTTAACACTTCTAAAGCATAAAAAAAGTTCGCGTTGTGAATGAGTAAGTCAGAATGTATTGTCCATTTTATGCCCACTTCATAGTTATCTAACGTGTTTATTTAAAAATGGTTTAGAATTAAGAGTTTTATTGACTCTCAAATAAATATATTCATAATATGAAGTATAAATCATATTAGATAATAATAAAAATAATCATGATTATTTTATATGTGTTACAATTTTTCTACTGTTAATTAATATTAATGACTTTAATAATAGCTATGGCTGGGCCTATTTATAGCAATAAGTAAGATTTATTTTTGACATCTAGAACTGAAAGTTCAATATGCATTTTATTATTGAAAATATTACAACATTTTTTGACGAAAATACGCTTTTTAGACTTTAAACTGGTAGTTCTGTAGATACATGCAAGTTACTATAGACGCACATAGAAATTTTCACTATTATTTACGTCAGCCTTTACATTATTATTATAATTAGATGTTTTTATTTTTTAGGCCACAGTGCACGTATATTAATGTTTTGGACCTTAACTTAAATTAAGATTTGTATCCAAATGTGTATTTTTTTAAGATTTAGTATTTATAAAATGTAAACATTATTGTACTATAGTAATAATACTATTACAAGTAAATAAGACTAAAAATCAAGTAAATCAATACACATTAAAATTTAGAAAACTTAAAATTAGGCTTTTATTAGTTAGCATATTTTTTACTATTTTGTTCTGTTTAACAAAATAAAAAAAAGAGTAAACGAATAAAATTAAAATTTTTTATTTTAGTTTATATTAATATGGTATTTAAAAAATGTATTTTCGATATTTAGTATCAAAAAAAAAAAAAAATCTCTTAGTAAGATTAATGTATTATTCATTATTCTAAAAATCTAAAGGATATCAAGATTTTAAGTGTAACTGATAATAAAATTGTATATGAAAGTGTAAATTTAATTACATCAATTAAATTCAAAATATTTAAGATAAATTTTCAGTTAGTAAAATTTGTACTTTTTACGGCTTGGTTTCTTATTTTTTGTTGATTTTTACTAATCAAGTATTACCACACAAAGTTCTAAGTAACATATTTTGCATAGAAATTAAGGTAAACTATCTAAAATTTATCTATATGGATTGTATTCGTTTACATAAAATATGACTAAGTTAAAAAACTTGGGACCCTTTTAAATGACTTAAACAAAATTTATAAATGTATATCATTCCTAGACCTAATTATAAATTAAAAGGATTCTATATATCAGTATCCAACAAGGTTAGTAGGATGAAGAATCATCAAAAATTATTATTAGATATCAAAATCATATAATTAAAAAAGGTTAACCTTTTGTATTTGAATTTTTAAAATTTATTTAAAAAGTTTTATAATTTTAGAAGCTTTAAATTTGTTAAATTTACGGACTTACCATTTTAATGATACAGTGAAGTTATGAAGCTAAGAATATTATTACCATTATTTTTTACTAAATCCCATGTCTCTTTAATTATTGAAGTCACTCTTATTAAAATACGTTTAGATTCTATAAAATTGAACAATCATTTAACAAAATAAAAAAAAAAAACTACATAAATGCACGTCAAGGTCATAATATAAAGTTAAAAAGTTTTATGACTTTTGTGCTGTTTGATCGATAAAATAAAAAATGTAATTTAATGGTAAAGTTAAAGTAATATAAATTAATTTGGTTTACATTTGTCGTACATGCATCGTTAAGTTAAACCACAGGGAATATTTTATTAACTTAATTATATATGACATCATTTGTCATATTTTTCTGTAGTTGTAATAATTTTCTATTCAAACAGAAAAGGTTTTTAAAATAAAAATATGAGTATTAAAAATTTAAATATCAGTTTATTTTTAATCGATGTAAACCATTTAATTGAAATTGAAACGTACATGAGAACTAATCAAACGTAAAAGTAATACCACAAATAATTATTTAGAAGTTGTTACTTATTACTTTTACTGTTATGACCTAAAGCAACAAGTTCAAGAGTGATACTTTACCTTGCATTAAATTATCGATTTTATGATAATCACGACTAACTTAATTTGTTTAAAGATGTTAATCAATTGTGTATATATTATATCAAATAAGTTAAAATTTTTATTCCAGATAAGGTTTGAAGGTAAAACAAACTAGTAGACTTATATCGCTTAACTTGATAAATTCTTCTGTTGATTTATATGTATAGGAATGTAAAAATAATTACATTTAAATATTAGTTTAAACATTTTATATGAATGGAATAAGATAGTATTAATTGAATTTTATTACCCTTATCTATTTGATAAAAGTGCTTTTGATATTGTTTATTATTTATTAAGTAATTTAAATCATATTGTAAAAATGTTATTGGGGTTTAAATTTAAAATTAAATAAAAATTATTTGTAATTTCATTGATAAATAGATTAAATTAGATATATCTTACTTATTTTATAATGATAAAGTCAATCTAGCTTAAATTAAGGTAGTCTTAACAATAATTTGAAATTTGAAAGATCCCCATAAAAAATTTAATAACACAATATACTAGCTGTAATTATTTGTTATCAAAAATTTGTTAATCTATAATACCATGTATCTTTTCATTAAATTATCTTAAAACACCTCACGTCTTTATTATATTCAATTTTTATAATTTAAATTTTTGAGGGAATATAATTAGTATTACGATTATAATACTAAATAACAAAAATAAACACATGATTTTTTACATTATTTCAATACAAAACCTCATTTTGATTAAAAGTGTAGATATGACATATAGTAGTTTATTAAACATTTTTTTAGTTAAAACTGAGATTACTAATAAATATATAAAAACCTAGCACAGTGTAAATAGTGTTAAATTTTTAGAATAAATTATTGAATTATTCCAAGCAATATCAACTTCTATTTTCTTGTTTATACTCTGATTACAAGTTTTATGATTTATTGGTACAATACACGAATAAACACTTATAATAGTAATTAAATTTAGTATGAAATAATTATTGAATAATTTAATATAGGAATTTTTGTGGGGAAATTATAAAAATTTATAGAGTTCATTGTAGGGTAACTTTTTTAATATTAGCCATTCGATTTCTCTTAAAATATTAATTATATTAAGTAAGTTCTTTTTATTTATTTTTTAATTTTATATATTTATTGATTTATCCATTGTTAAGTTTTTTTAATTCATCTCTTGTACCTTATATAAGTGTCAAATTAATTTTTTTAAATGGCAACATATATTATAACATAATAAAAAAATTATGTAAAGAAAAAATAATTAACTTGAAAAAATTTTATATTAATAAGCAGTTAAATTTTTTTTTGTCCCTTCAAGGATAAAATTTTTTAATTATAAATTTCTTAAATGGAACCCCTACATATAAATGAAAACTATTTTAGAAAAAAAAAATTACACACAGTTATTTTTTATCTGATCAACCGCTTGTCTGTTACAAAATGTAATGTTAAGTGATTTAAATCAAAATTCTATTGTTCATCACAATTTTATATACAGGAGTTTATATTTTTCTATGCTGTCACAAACTAATTTTTATTGACAAATATATAAGTATATCAATAAAAATTTACAACACGCTAAGAAAAATAATAATAGTAAATGCAAATTGGGGATTATTAATGGTGTTAGCTTTATTATTAATACCTAATTCCATCGGTTTGTAAGACAATCTATAATAAGGAAGGATCACTTTTTAGCCTCTCTTCGCAATAGCATGGCGACTATCAAAAAAATCGAATACTTCGATAATGTTTTCTCAATCATTACTCCATAAAATAATCTTTATTTTTATTGATTGATATACATGAAAAGCTTTAAAATAACCTTATAACATAATTGAAGTAAATACTAGTAAGCTGACAGTAGTACAGACCCGCAATGTTACACATTTTTTTCATCATTCAATAAGCTTTAACAAAACGTTAGAAAACTGGATTGAGTATAATACCAAAGAAGAAATAATATGGTCTCAAATAGTAAATAAACAAAGAAAACCTTCATGTGTCCCGTATTCAGTTTTATAAAGCAATTAGCTTTAAATAATTACTTTGTTAGTGATAAGTTTTATAAAATCATGCAAAATAATTTTTTCTTCTTTCTTATCGAATAATTTTTTTCATAACAATATATAGATAAAAATTTAAATATTTTTTATAAACCATTGTAAATGTCAGGTTTATCATAAGAAAAAAAATATCTTAAGTGTAGATTTTATGGATAATTATAAATAAGTCAAATGGGAATCTATTATTATATTTTACTATTAAATGGAATATGGTCTATATAAATTTTTGTCTAGTCGATAATCAGTTGTGTATTATTACTTTTTGAGATCTTATCATTTAGGAATTAGAATAAGTTAGAAGCGGTTGTATTTAGAAACATTCTATTTTTACCATAACTCACATAAAAGAAATCTTCTGCATTGCACGCCGCGATTACTGAAAACAACTCAAAGAGTAATCTAGAATGGTTATTCTAGAACGTACTTTAATAAGTCATAAATAATTTTACTACGAACAAAATTAGATAACTTTTATAGAAATGCATATATTATGTTCTCAACGAATACGTAAAATGTTGTACTATTTATATTTTCTGATAGGTTGTAAAAGTGCAAAAAGAAAGATTAACTAACTATGAAACGAAATATTAAAACAACAAACCTCTTTGTTTTCCAGACAAGTTGATTTGATTTGAGTATTTGTTACATTAAAATGTTTGTCTTTATACAGACTGATCGATTTATCATTGACAACTTAATTTTCCTAGAAAAATCAGAACATTGAAATTCTATTCTTTAAATTTGATTATTATTATTTATTTATTGATTATTGAGTGATTAAATATTTTTTAATTCTGTCCCTTATCCCTTATAAGGGTGCCAATTTTTTTTAATTGAATTATGCATATTTATCTAGTTTATATAATAGAAAATGATTCTACTAAGAAAATGGCTGTTGGTAACAACTTTCAAACCAGTATTTTGGAAATTATTAACACTTTAATAAAAAGACTAAAGATGAATTTTTATCTCTAAATATTTATGGACCGTATTATTCCTCCCACCGTAGTATAAAAACGCTAAAAATTATTAGTTCAAAACTAAAAATGGTACAATTTTAGGGGTAAAGAAGGATAAGACTAAATATTTTTGTGTTAATTCAAATTTCTGAAAAAAAATTAAGATATTGATATGTTTCTTTTAATGCTAACAACTCGATTTCTCTTAAAATAATAATTATGTTATTAAAATTTATTTTTTGGTAGTATATATATATATAATTCCAACTAATAAATAAATTTATCTGAAAATCAGAAATTTTGTTTATTGTACTAATAATTTAATGTGACGATTTAAAAAAAAAATGTAGAGATTATCTTAAAAAGTTGAAGTTACAATTTATTCATGTTAGAAAATTTTTGACTTTCTAAAATAATGGTATAATGCGTAAAGATCATTAAGCACGAAATCTACACAAACAAAAGTGACATAATAGACATTTTCTCAATACTTGGTATAAAATCATTATTAGTAACACATTTTTTGCTTTAATAAATTATTATTTGTACACAAAATATAGGAAAACAACTTTTGACTTTTAAAACTATGGTGATTATTTAACTTCGCCGGCGAATATATGCAATATAGACAGTGTTGAACATTATCTAAATACTATAACTAGATAGAAAATACTGAATTTTAATTTTTTTATAAACAGGGTTTTACGTTTTAAACAATGCTTGTTGAGAACAAACATGAATAAATAATAACTTATTAACAAACACATTTAGATTTTAAACAGATTTTTTTTTAAAAAAACATGTTTTTAAAAATCCTGCTTATAGATAATATAGAAAACGAGTTTCCTAATATCATCATAGGTGAAATATACACTCATTTAGAGGAATCTATCTATCTATCGATTTAGATTAATCAAATATTTCTCGTTTTTATTTTTATCATATTAATACTTTTAATTTTATTAATTGAGATTTTGTTCTCCCTACAATCAAATAAAAAAAATATATTTCTATGCAATCGACCAATTGCTGAGTTTGATTTAACAGTGTATTATAGGCTATATTTGACAACATGAAATAAGAGTCAAAACCAACTTATACACACTTGTTATCATTATTTAGAGTGTAATTTTTTTTTTTTTATCATAATTATAATATTGATATTGTGCAGGTTAATAGGAATATCTGAACACACTTTTATTGTTCTTATGAAAAATATTGGGTTGTTAAAAAACCTGTTTAAAACTTATGTTGACAGTTTAAAACATTCCATAAGATCAATATAATTTTTAAAATTTTTGGTGTTTTGAACATGTTTGAACGTAACAACCCTGGAAAAATATACCCAATTTTATTTTGTCTATTTTTAAATAAACAAGTACATTATACGCTACATTAATTTTTTCCCTATAGCTAATATTTCAACTATAATTGATGAAAACCGATATATATATTATTATAATTAACGTTAATTACACATTCTACTATGACTATAATGGAAAGTATAAAGTAATCACAGTACTACAAGACGACATTAAAAAAAAAATACAATAACTATTTATGTATATGATATAAGGAATTACCTAATATTTTCTCACTAGATTTAAAAAAATAGTAGTCTCCATGGGGGGGGGATGTGCTAAATAACCAAATTACATCCTTATATGGATCATGCAAATGAATTTATATAAAAACCTCGAAATACTTTTTAATTTGCTCCCTATTAATAAAAAAAATTTCAATCAAATATAAAATAGTTTAAAAATATTTTCTTACGGATATAAATTTATAAAATATAATTATCAATAAGTAAGAGAAATTTAATTTACATTTAAAACAATTTATATAAGAAACAATCATTACCTCATGTAGAATTTTTACTTAGTGAGATTTTTTTTTTTATTGAGTTAGAATAATCATATTTGATTATTTAGTGGGTCCAATTATGCATTTTTCTAGACGATAAAAAATTTGATGTTAAAAATTATTTTACTATATCCCTTTGAAAATCGACACACAGCTATTTTGGCGCAGCCGTTTCGTCGCAATCCGTTTAGAAACGATATCATTTCGATGCGAAGTGCATTGGACAGTTGATAATCACATGTAATGTCATACCATTACGGCAAATTGGCGATACATACGCTGATTAGTACAGTGTGTACAAAGGCTTATACACGGCCGTTTACGATAACCGGTTTATCACACCTTTTAAAACGTAAAACGACCGCGTCAAAATGTCGTAGACTCTTCTGAAGTCGTTAAAAAAGCATTATTTTTAATTGGCCTAAACTTTTCTGAAAGTGTTATGGAAGTGAACAAGTAATTTGTTTATATACTAAACAATCAGTCTGAACACGCCTATGGTAATGTAATAAGCAATAATTACATTAAATAACATATTGTTTTAATTTGCATAATATTTTTATAATACATTTCCCTTAAAATATTATTTTTTGATTGTATGAGCTTTATATTTGAAATTATTATATTTTTAACCTTGTTTTTTGAATATTGTTTAACAGTTTTATCAAAATTATTTCATAATAAGTCACTTTTAGATTTTTTTTAGGTATAAATGAATATTATATAAAATTTCCACGTTGTAAAATCATTTCTAAACATTTTCAGAACTTTCTGAATGATCTTGTTTAATAATAATTAAATGGGCAATTAAAATAGTTTTACTATAGTTTTTTTATAATAAACTTGATATACTGTGGTTTATAAAAACACATCAAATTTTAATCTGTAAATTTTTATGAACAAATAATTACTTCACGAAAAAATGGAAGTTAGTATTCTTAATAACTCACACTATAATAAAATTATATTTCGTTTATTTTATTCAATCCAGAAAATGTGTTTTATTTTCAAAATTAATTATTGATGTGTAAAATTAAAGACAAAGAATGAGTATACTTAAGAAAAAGTATTAAGAATAGTATATTCTTATTGTATTAATTTAAATCAAATAAAATTATTTATTATTTATTTTAGTCATTTCATACTTTTTAAAGTAAAGGTATAATGAATAATAGGGTATGCGATCATAACAAACAAAATTGGCATAATGGAAATTACCGCCGATGGGTTTAGTAATTGTTTGACTTCTTTTACATAATTTGTAAATAACTTCACAATATTCTCATCAGTTTCTTTTGTTAAAACCTTATTTCTTTACTTATGGCTTGTAGACTTATCAAAACAATAAGTTATATACGAACTATCTTGCAAAAGGTTTTTTCAAACAATATAACTTATTTGTATACTAGTCGAAAGTTAAAATTTGCAAATACCAATTGAAGAAGAGGACAGAGAAACTTTTGAAATTAAATTAAAAATAGTATTTCATTAAATTATCATCGATTAACAATTACTCTATGCTACTCTTTAATGGTCCTTATACAGAATTATATCGTTTTGCATAATTTCTCATTGATAAACCCGAAGACTTTAACAAATCTCATTAGTTGTTCATTCTTTTTGCATTCAATAAAACTTTGATTGTCTTAAAAATCTTTTAAATGAAACTAAATGTGTTTTAAAATATTAGTGAATACACCTTTTTATGTATTAACGTGAAACTTAACAAATATAAAGAGCTGAATTGACTATGAAACAATAATATCAAACTCATCCAAAAGTTAATTTATTAGTCTAAATAATAACGGTTTACGATTTTTTAAATTATACACTTTCCCAATTACAACTTCATATTTATCCACTAAAAATAGTAAAATAATAATTTTCATCTAAAAAAAGGGTATATTTTTATAAATTGAATCCATGGTGTGGATTTTCATAAAAATCTTTGATAATTTATTCAACTATAAGACGTTTATAGTAATAAATCCAATTATTTCTGTTTTCAAGAAATATTGATGAATTTGATAAAAGTCAAAATGAGATTCTAAATTTTTTTCATGAACGTAATTAGAAAAGTATTTACGTATTAAAAAAATTCCTTTGGTTTCTTCATCAATGACAAATAACAGTCTTATGTACAACCCAATTATTCAATTAGTTTTTATTCGACCGGCTTACAACAACAATAAAATATTTTCTAGTATGTTTTTGTTGTACATTTTAAATTTGTCTTGTTTGTCAGATTTAGGATGTACATTGATTAACAAAATTTTCTTAATTTAATAAGAGTTATAAATAAGTAGTGCTAGGAATTATATGCATTTAAAAATGTTTCTGGCTCACTTTGAAAGATCCCAAGTTGTTGCAACATTGGCATAGTATTATATAGTAGCGTAGAAATATTTTTCGTTTTAAGGGGATAGAACCCCTTAATTCCCCAAAACATTTCGGTAATAACACATTTCTAAGTTTATATATCAGTTAATAAAAATTTTTACTGGTTAATTTGTTTGGGTTGAGTATGTTCAGAGTATTTAACAAAATGTATAAATGTATATAATTCCTAAACCTATTATAAGAAATAATACATTGACGCAGTGTAAGGACAAAATGGTTTAGTCAACTAAATAATGTTTTTTGAAAAATAGAAAATTTTATTCAAATGTTTGCATTATACTAATAACGTAAAAACAAAAACAAAATAAGAAAATATATTATTTTGTACTAATATGAAATAAATTAATGAAGTTTCCTTTTTACAAATATTAAATTTGAATCAGTTATTATTGTTTACTTACAAAACTTTTTCAATGAATAAAACAATTCAGAAGTAAATATAAACTGAATATATTTTTTTTAATTTATTGGGTCTTTATAAGGAAAAACATTTCGACGGTTTAGCGCACAAGAGAAATATGGGAAATTTTGACAAAAATGAGTTAGAGTATAAAATAAACATATAAAACTGAACGATTTCTTAAGCATCAATGATAACTATTTAATTTTGAAATTTCAACACTTTAAAGTATTTTTATTAAATATAGTGATGATAAATCATTTCTAGTGAAGCTCCTGAGATATTCTTAAGAATATACTTACCTTTATTTTACATTAGATCATCGTATTTATATTTCAAAATTAAAACATAATTTTATTAAGATATAAAATCAAATTTACCCATGACAAAGGAAGTATTTCTAAAACTATTACAGGAAATAATAAAGCATAATTGCAGCAAAATATGTGATATTTTACAAGCCATTTTAAACTACTTTCTTGCTTATCGTTACTTATAGAGAAATATAAACTATGTACGGTGTTTTATTGATAAATACTAAAAATATTAAAAAAAAAAACTCAAATTGTACATAAAATGTTTAAAATAAGGTTTTGAAAGGTGATATAAGCAATTTTTTGTATATATGTATGCCAATCTCGCATTAAATTCGATGTTTTGCCCGTTCGGCAGTTATTTAAAATAAAATCAAATATAGATTTTAATAAATTATCATCAACAAATAATAACTCAATGCCACTATTCAGTGGTTTCAAAATTGAATCCCATAACACCAACACATTATGTGTTGATTTAAAAAAAAAACTTATATTATAACAGGTAATGACAGATAATTGTCGAGCTGAAATAATTTAAAACAGTTCCATTAAACAATTGTACTTATTCATATACTTTTGAACTTATTCATATTTTGTCAGTTGTGTTATTTATTTTTTATTATTATTTCAAGTCTAATATAGAAAGTAAAAGAATTTCATACTTTTTACGATTCCAATTATGGTGTATAAACTATTTCCAATAAAAACTTATGCTACAAATAAAAAAATATAATTAAGATGTGTTTGAACAAGTAAATTACTCGTAACTGTATTACATAAAATCACTTGATGATATATTATCTATGTGTAATTACATTAATGTTTCAAGTACCAATACACATAAACTACACTTTAGATTTTACTATATAAGTAATATGAAGTTGAATGAACAGATATTTATTAGGCAAATTTAATAACAAGAGTATAAATTATACCTTGAAAATTAAACAAACAAAAAATTTTTGATAAAAGAATTATATCATTAAATTAATTCTTGAAGTGTTAAAAGAAATTTATAAAATTAATTCTCTAATATTAACTATAATTAAGTAATACACTGATAACCTATATTTAAAAATTGCATTTTACAATAACAATAGGTACAATCAAGGCCGAGCATTAATATATTAAAAATCTGTATGTTAAGTCATTTAGTCTTTGACCATACATACAATCAAATTACTAGTATATTAAAACAAAAAAAATATGTCGAGAAAATAGAATTTTAATATTTAAGTATTCTGCTATTTTTAATGTACTTAATATATAATAAGAATTAATCACCGACTAATAATATTAACCACAAGTGATCATTAATAATATTATTATTTTTTAGTTTTACATTAATATTTTAAATAGTTAATATTGATTTTTTAGTTTTTTTATGATAAAAATTTTTAATATAAATTTTTGTGTTTTTAAAAGTTTAAACAATGTATTTACATTTAAACATTTAATATAGGTATGGAATTATATAATGTGTTAAATACGTTTATAATAATTAAAGTTGCAATGAATAAAATATGCAAAAAATGTATAACTAAAACTAATATCTTTCGACTAAACCATAATGACCAGGAAAAATTATTTTTAAATTAAAACAAAAAACTGTAAGAATCTGTACGTAGTGTATCAAATTTAATTTTGCCAATTTCCAAATTATTAAACAATAGTTGTACAAATTTTGTAAAATTTTCTTCACATAATAATATTGTCTTTTAATAATCCGTAAAAATATAATACTAAATATAGTTTTGTTTTTATTCATAATGAACCAATGGATTATGAACAGTTAAATACCTTACATTGAAATTTGTTACACTATTTGAATAAGATACTACATAAAGACCTCCCATAATTTGATTCTAAATAAAGTAAAGCATGTTTTCCACTTAAAATAACAAATTTAAACAACCGAACATTAAACCCATTTTCTCTCTAATGACAAATTTTAAAACATCTTTCTTCTATTAAGTTAGACGAGCTAAAAGATTTCCTAAGGTATACATTATAAAATGTATTTTTCCAAGTTAGTAAAGCTAATAAAGCACATTAAATTTATTAGAAGGACAACATGTAACCAGATGCTTTTACATAGTTTATTGATGCAATTTTGCTTTTTGATTTAAATGCAGCATTGTTCAAATAATACATAAAACATTACGGTATATTTTTAAGTTCCGTAAATAAGAATGACCTTGAGTTAAATAACTGATACTCGTTATCTAAAGTGGTGTAGTAAGATTTATTTAAAAAGTCTTAATGTTATATTTATTGAAAATAAACAATAGACAGGTTTCAATATATCTATGAACAAAACTAAATGTAAATCAGTTCAAAGTAACTTGAAATCTACAATTTTCATGATTAAATTAGACATTTTCTTTAAATGCGACGATCTCATCTCAAAATAATACTATCATATCGTTATAAATCCTTTTTCGTATATATTAATGAGATAGTCAATTTGGTTTTTTTAATTTTTATAGTAAAATGATCTAAATACTTCATATTATATATTGTCCAATTATCTACTAAAGACATGTACAGATATTTTAAAATATTTGTTTCACTAAATAGTGAAACAAATTGGCATTCATAATTAAAAGAACCATGTATAATGAGATCAGACCCCCCGAATAAAAATGTAATGATATTTTAAGGAAAAATAAAATTGTGAAATATAAATAAATGTATAACTGCAAAACAGAAAAAAAAATGTAATTTATAACTAAAAAATATATAAATCAAAAAGCTCCAAAAAGTACTAATATTCTAGTAAAAGTACTAATCGGGAACAATATTATTATCATAAACGTTTAAACACATACTGACCTATAGCCAAAAAATACTCCCTTTTATACACCCGTAACCTAACACCTGATGTGATGTTATTATCTAGTCGAATGTTACATTTTGCCAGTTATCACAAATTCAATACCAAATTTTGTAGTGAGCCCAGATAATAATTAATTAAATTATTCTTATTTTTAAACATTTATACTGCCTCTCTTATATTAAGATCTTTGAAATGATTTGCATTTTTAATTAGTTTTACAGTTTTAATGGAGGTATTATGTGACAATAAATATTCAACCACAGAAGATTTATCAATTACTTCATTTTTAATATTTCCCTGTGTTTTGTTTTTATCTACGCAACATTTATCACAACTTTCACATTGTATTTTAAAATACACAAATGTCTGATTTTCCTTTTTCTTCAATTTTATCTTTAGGGTCACCTAATAAATCTTTTAAATTATTATTCTTAGTAGTAACTAAAGTAATACCAAAATTCTTTCTTTCCCATTCAAAATGCCCAATTAATATAATATGAGCGACCTAATTAATTTTTGTTCTCCACGCTAATATATATACTAATTGTCCCGTTTTCTTTATTTCACTTTTGTGTTCGGACTAATTTAGAATTTATGGTTTTGCCATATCCATTGAATCTTGCTATTCTTTTATAACCTCCAGTTCATTATCAAAATATACTTTGTATTTCCAGCTGTGGTTAGAATTGTTCGGAACGTACTTGGGCTTCTGTGTGTTTTTCAATAAATTACAAAATTTAGCCGCCCTCTTACTCTTTTAATTAATAAATCCAAAAAAAATGTTTCCTTTACTTTCTGTTAGTACGTACATTTAATTGGATATTAAGAATTTAAATGTTATATAAGTATCTCCGTATTGAAATTATTGTTTAAAAAATGGTCAGTTTAACATCCTTCTATTTCCTGAACTTTACATGCTACAGAGGGTGGTGGATACTTCTTTCACATGTTAGGTAGTCAAAGATGGTTCTTGGCTAGGCCAAATATGGACGGTACGGGTATTATGGCTGTCTTGCACCAGAAAACAGACATCGCCAATGAGAAAATCACAAAAAAAATCTCTTTGGCACCTAAAAGTTGAACCAAGATAAAATAATTTTTTTATCCTGTTCTATGTTTTGTTTACCTAGCCAGTCTATAAGAACCCAATTATTATATTTATTTATATAATTTTTTTTTTTTGTATTTAAAATGAAATATTATTTTTTCAAATACACAAAGCCATAGTCTTTATTTTAAAAAACTAATTATGTTGTGTTAATTAATAAAAATAAACTTATTAAATTTGCTAAGTAGGTTTTTTTTAAGTGCTAACAAACAAAAGTTTAACGCCACGCGGGAATATCATTTAAGTACGTTTGTAAATAGATATTATTAAACAGAAATACTATTGATCAATGTATAATAATTGCATATAGAAATTATTACATCTAATTATCAATAATTAACCTTGTATTTAAAAAATGTTTATCTTATTAAATAAGTTATCAATTATTTATTTGACTTACGCATTTTAAATTTATTTTAGCTGTTCAAGCTGAATGACTATTTTAAAATTTCATAAATTGCATTATTATTTATTTACTTGCACGTTTTACGTTGGTTTGTTAAAGTAATTAATTTAAACTTTATCTTTCACATCCAGACCTTGAGTATAATCTTATTAACATTATGATAGTACAAAAAAGTGAAAATATAATATGAAAATCTTAAGTAATAGAAGCATAAAACGCAATACTCAGTAATAGTTAATTAGAATAATTGAAAAAAACTAATTACGAAATTAAGTATACTAACCATCCCAAAATCGTAATAATTGACATTTTTAGGAGTAAAAATGAAACCTTTTCTGTTGCATTGTTTCAAAATAAATATCAAAGAGTTAAATATCATTTAAAATTCAATTAACTTAATAAAAAATTCGTTTGGAACCTCTCATTGCTAAAAAATTATTTTAGCCAAAATTGGTTCCACTTTACCCATTTTTAGTGGAATATTTTTAAAGTTGAACCATATAAAACACGATCAAAAAAACGAATCTTCGTGTTATGAAGATCTTATGACAAGATGGGCTCACACTATTCGTCAAATGAAAAGTGATTGGTATTGAATAACGATCAATGAACATTTTCAAAGTACACGGTTCCCATTACTAAAACCCAATTAAATCCCAATTATTTAGCTTATAAACGAGTAGCGTAAAACTTCAGAAATTGAGGTACGCACACCAAAAACAAGAGAATTCGGCTGTCCCACCACCACATTTTTGTTTTGCTCGTCAAAAAATGTTCTTTTGCACCCGCTAAGTACCAATATATTGAAGAGCAAAAAAAAAATTATTTTATTCGATGGGAGGGATTTTAACAAAAGTTTAAACACAAATTTTTAAATACTAAAGATAACCGTATAGCATAAACCATAGATATAAAAAATCATTGCATACTTTTATAAACGTCGCTGAAATAATTATAGACAGTGTCGCCATAATATTGTGAATACAATTGATTTCTGAATTATTTTCCTGTGTAGTATACTTCTTTGTATATGGTAACTGGTAAGAGCACAGTTCCAGACACGGCTAGAGGTAATGTAGCTATACATTACATTACTATTATTATTATTACTATATATTATGTACTATAATTACGTTATGACAGTAACATCTGACATTAGGCCAGGCGTTACAATTTTAGAATATTAAAGATAAAAAAAAAAATAACAAATTCATATTATTGCTTGAAAATAGAGGTAGTGCTACGTAAAAATCTAATACCGCTCCTAAAAATACATAATATCATGAAATGAAAGCAAATTAAAAAAAATAATAAAAATTAATACTTTTTTATTAAACAAAATAAAATGTTGAATACCACTGGATTAGCAGAAATCCAGCTTTGTAATGTATAATATATACAATCCAGCACTAGTCCTTCTTATAGATAATGCTACATTAGTGACAGTAAAAATATCCGTTTTACATTCTAGATTAGTTTTTTATTTGAGTTATCTCAAATTCATTTACTTTATATGATTTTTTTAATGTAGTAAAAATAGCACACTAGAATATTGACTTTCTAAAAAATAAAATATAATTATTGAAAAAAATGAAAACATTTTTATTAGAGATTCACAAAAAAGGTTTACCAAATAAATGATTTGGCTAAAAATAAAAACATACTCATAAAATAAGATAATTCGTCAAGGCTAAAAATATCAAGCCCCGATATCTAACGCAACGTATGTTATAAAAAAAAAAAAAAAAATCATTTCAAATAACAGTAACTTGTATAAATATCTAAACTTAGGCCAACTTTTCTGCTCACTTCCTATCATAAAATAAATAAACGTATGGGCTTACAACGAATTATAAATAGTAAACAAAAACCATAATCAATAAAGGAATGGGAGGTACACACGTAAAATTTTACAAATAAAATCTAATAAAATTAATGCGTTTCAAAACAAGGGTTAGGTTTACAATTTACAGGTTTTTATGGACTCAGCAAACCCCTGTTTTCTTCGACATAGCTACTGCCAATAATCAGCTCACTCTCTTTCCGGTTCCACGTGCCCAATCTGTTTTTGTAGCTACTACACGCTATAATACCGTCCATACCTGGCGGTCTCTCTGTGGGCACGGGACAAGACATGGCCGCAGACATCAGGCCATTGTATCCGCCATTGCCGTTGCCCGTTGACATTGCCGCCGACCCGTTTTCCATTGCGCTTTTAGTAACTGGATCCATGAGCTCTTCTAAATTGTGCACGTCTTTGATGTTTCTCGGTGGCCGCGAAAACATCAAGAATAACGACACCGACACACCCTGTCGAATAAAATATTTCAAATGTAACTACTGCTGCAAACATGTCTGAGTATTCAAATAACTTAATGATTATCAATTCTTTCATTGGACAATGTAACAAGATTAGTATCCGAACATTAAAAATTATCGAGCAGTGATCGCTCATTACTCCGAACTACTCACGTTCTACATTATACGCATTAACAATACCGTTTAGTTGTTGTGTTTTAAATTTCCATAATAGTTGTTTTATTTATTGCGTTTTATGACATTGAACATGGTTCAAAATTGCGGTAACACACACTTTGATTACATATCTTATGGCTATTTCATTTGTTTTCATTCAACAAATAAATTACACGTACTCGTGAAACTCGAGTATCTATCACTTTGTACAAACACTCGTTCACTTACACAAAGTTTACAAACGACATTAAGCGGTGTAAAATAATGTGACACATTTTTTACAACACAATTACTGTTGAAATGAAAACTTTCTAAGAGTGGTTGTAGTTGTACTTACCACCATTGCAGATAAAACAATGACAAACACAGTCGCTGTGCCGAATCCCACAATATCATATAGTACGCCTGCTACGGATGGCCCGATGAAGGCGCCAAGTGCAAAAGTAGACGTCCATAAGCCCGATATTAATCCATATGTTTCCAAACTATTGGAGAATCCGTGTTGACTAATAAGTTACAAAATAATTTAATTAAAAATTAATAAACACGTAATGTATCAAAACTTCATGCTATTTTTAATTTTTAGCCCTTCGAAAAATAATTCAATCACTTTTTAATAAAGGCCCGATAAATAATGTTATTGTAAACATTTTCCGATTATAATTCGGACGTTTCAGACAAATTAAAATAGTAATGAAGAAATCAAACTCACACTGCTGTCCGTAATGCGTCGGTAAACGATGCAACCAATTGAGCACCCATTCCCATTCCATGGAGTACCAATCCAATTATGGTAACAGTCAGTTCCCTAAAATCGAATGAATTAATTAATATAATGTATTCACCGAATTTTATATTTTTTCAAAGTATATCTCACGTAGGTCTGTTCAAAAATGGCACGGGCCCGATGAGACTGAAACCAACCATGAGTATAATGCACCCAAGTAAAGTAACGACTTTCGCAGGCATTATTTTGTCGCAAAGCCATCCCCACCAAGGAGCTGTCAAAGCATAGGTTCCTCCATTAATGACGAACATGAGGCCTAACACCATCGGTGATAAATTGAACTGATAAAAAATATTAAGTCCATCAAATTAAATTGGAAAAAATCAAGACACAAATATTTACCTGTCTTAAATGTGGTTCCAAAGTGGCAGATAAGAATCCAATACTCATTGACGTGACAATTATACTAGCTGCAGCCAAAAGTATGCCAGGAATTTTTAAAACTTTAAGTAAACTAGCTATAGTGAAAAAAATGTTTAAATATTAATGTTTATAAGCAAAGGCTGCGTAAACAACCAACTTACCATCACTGGGAACGTCCCTCCTTCTGTTAGGATGATCTGGAAGGGCGAAAGCTGTCATGACAGCCGAAAGGAATAGTGCAGAACCAAGTACCAAAAATGGAGTAACGTAACCGCCGATCTAAAAAAGAACGAGTCGTGTTCGAGTTATATTTTATTAAATGTTACAACAGTAATTAATTTTCACTAATTATTGATAGTACCTCGTACAGAGCTCCTCCAACTGTTGGACCAACAATGAGTCCGAGACCAAAAAATGTTTCAAGCGATGCCTAAATTAATTATTATTATTACTATTTACTATTCAGCAAAACCTCTAGATTAAATTTACTTACAAATGTCGTAGCAACATTGTCTGGGAATTCCATAGCAATTATGGCAAAACTGGCTGTTAAAAAAGCAGCGTTACCCATAGCTTCTATAATACGGATTACAAATGAAAGTATAATGAACGGGTAGTGGCCATCTACCTTGTCCAAAAATCTATAGTTAAAGATACTCATAAAAAATAGTTTCATATTTTAAACAACAACTAATTAATTTTATTACTTTAAAAGCTATGGAATTTCTTGAATATAATAAAGTTGTCATTTAATCATTCTTAAATGAACCGTGCAATAAATAAAAAAATTAATTTTAATTTATTATTATTTAATCATATTAGTATAAAATATCCTTCAACGTAATAAAATCCTATTTAATTATATCGTACGCGTATTTTTCATACGAAAGAGAAGCCGATATTACTGTAATTTTAAGGCGTCGTCAAACACTGCCAATAAACTCCTATGTAAGTTAAGTAAAAAAAAATTAAAAATGTGTACACTAAACGTGTGTTAGCTTTCACACAATAATTTGGAGTAAATTTATTACCACCTCTCAATTTAATCCGCTATTAAATAATACTTCATTAATAAAAATAATTTATAATCATTCTCATGTTTCATAATCCATAATTGTAAATAAATAACAATGGTCATTAACATTGTTTAATTATAATTAAAATAAGTAATTTTAGTAACCCAGAAGTTATTTGTTATCAATTTTAAATAAGTATACGAACCGTTGGTGCATAAATTGGGTATTCTAGAACGTAGTTTAATAATTCATAAATCATTTTAATATGAACAAAATTAGATAATTTTTATAGACATGCATGTTCTCAGCGGAAACGTAAAATGTTGTACTATTTATATTCTGATATGTTGTATAAGTGTAAAAATCAAAAATAAATTATGACGAAACAAAATAGATAAACAAAAGACCTATCTATTTTCCAGTCGAGCTGATTCAATTCGAGTACTTATTACGTTATACATATATAAACATTTTTACGTGCAAAAAAACGTCGTCACGCTATCACATAGTTATCATTCTGAGATATGTAAAGTTCATAAGATTAGCAGAAAAGTCCGAGAAAACCCTGGGACGCTTAATTGCCCGTTTTCCATGTTTTTGTCTTGAAATCTAAAAGCTAATAATTTTTCATTTATAAATATTATTATGCATACATTTCAAGATAACCACCGAAAGTATATCAATTTGCACATGTTCCGATTGGCTTGAACTGTTTAATTACGTAATGATCGATTTGTTCTAAGAGGAAAATCTATACTTAGATTTGCCATTCGATTATTTATGAAATCTCCTTAAACTGTACATGAGTTGCATCCATAGTATGTATTATAACATTTAAAACAAATACCTTGACAGAGGTATTACAGAAAACTTGAGTAATGATAAATTTAAATGATTTATTACCGAAACTTATATTGTTTTTTAAAATATTGATAATTTCTTCATTGAACATTCTCAAGAAATCGTGTGTTGAAGATGGTTACTTATATTGACCGTAGTATATTCCATCAGCGATTACGACTTGTGATAAATTTTCAATATTTTAATAATCGTATTTTTTGATTATAATCCAACACAATTTTTCCTATCATAATATCACACTATGAAGACGTATCTCGAATAATAATATTTTGAGATAAAAGATTTCAAAGTTGAGACTTTGTTGTTTGAATAACAAGTTATTTATTTATAATCGTACCAATTTTCATTGATAGGACTTGCATCATTAGACAGAGAATAATAAGCTGAGTTCAACTATAGTAAAATGTTAAAAATCTTTTCTTTGAGATAAGTCCCAATGTAATTATAGTGCGATAGCTTATCAAATTTATTAATTTTACAAATGTAATAATTCTCTAACGATCATTGTGAGTTGTGTTTAAGCATGCAATAATATTTTAAGCATTTTTTATATAAAAAAAAAATATTATAATAAATTTTTATTTAAAATTTAATTACAAACAAATTTGCATTAAATTTAAAATAAGAAGTTACTCCACTTCTATGATTTTATGTTTAGTGGGGTGTCCACGACCCCTTCTCTGTTAATACGCCACTACTGTCACAAGTACAGTTTATTATTTTTATTATACGTAAAACAATAGAAATTGATTATTTTATTTTAATTATACAAAATTTATCGTATTTTCACAATTGTTGACGAATTAATAGTGTTTTTTTTTACTCCAAACTATTTTTATGGTAATTAGAGTCAGTCTGAATTGTGACTGTATATAAATTGTCACTGTTTATATTATATTTTTAAGTTCATTTTTTTTTTTAAATCCGGGACATAATTTTTTCAATAAAATTAACTTAATAAATAGGTTGTGGCAGGTCCGGATTAAGGAACACCCCGGAGATCACGATCTTAAATGATCCATCTCGAATTTTACAAGCGTGTCATAATTAACGACATATAGTTTTTTGGTTTTTTTTTTTTGCTCATCACATGGTAGTGATATTTTCCATTGGGGGCCATTTCAATGTATCCCCCCGAGGCAGTCCATATAGGTCTTAATCCGGCCCTGGGTGATGATTAAAATATTGAATCCTACCCGAACAGTATTGCACATATTCCCGTCGTAAATATTCCACCGTTGAACAAATACTTCGGTCCGATTTTATTTAGCTAAAAGATACATTTATATTCTTCATAACATTTCAGATATATTTTTATTGTATCATAATACTTACGTGTTTACCATAAATTGGACTAATTATAAATACGACTAACTCAAAGACCCCAAAAACGAGCCCATATTCGGTAGCAGTGGCTCCTTTCCTTTCTGCCTACAATAATACAGTACAAATTAGTCAATTTATTTATTTTAATTAAACAAAGAAGTTTTCTTTGATTTAAAAACGAAAAAGAAGTCTCAAGAAATATAATCATTCAGCCTTAAATTAAAATTAAAAAAAGTTATGTTGAGTATTTGCCCGAATGGCTCAGCTACATGTTATTAAAACTCTCTTAAATCTTATCATCAAGTAAATTTTAATATTTTTCTTAAATTACAGTAGATTTATACTTTATTGGAAAAAATTCATCCGAATGAAATAAAGTAAGAAATTAATTAAAACAATTAAATTCTGATTTGTTTTTATGTTTAAGTTAATCATAGAACTTGTAAAACAATAATAACAATATATTTCATATTTCGTTAAATGTGACCACTTTTGGGTAAAAATTAATACTATTGAAATCTGTAATCCCTATACATATATATGCGGCCACAATTCATATATTTGGTGGATGGTATATTAGGGATTTGTTTTTTTCTGATTAATGTCTGTAATTTCGCGAAAAAGATAATTTGATAACCCGTAATGAGCAAAAAAAATTTAAAAAATTGACGGTTTAAATTATAAATTTTGATATCGGCGCTACTGATTAAAATAGTTAATGATAAGTTTTATTTTTACAATAAACATGATATTTTTTATCAAGAGGTAGTATTCTTAATAGATCATACTGTACAGAGTGATCGGTTTATCATTAATCATTCGATTGCTCTCTAAACAAATACATTATTGGGAAAATCTGTACATATCTGTTTCGATTATTATATTTTATCCGATCACTCTGTATATAAATGATTATTACATACAATAATCATCATTGAGAACCTTACCAAAACATTTTACACCGAGTTTCTCAATATTTATAGCACATGTTAATGACTATTATGTTTGTATTTTTTAATGCAAACAGTTTGTGTGCATTCATAGCGATAATAATATGCTTTAAAGAGTAAAAAAAAAAGTACTGAGATGGATGGGTAAAGAAAACTTTGGACTTGCGAGATTTTTGTAAGTGGGTCGAAGATTAAATGATTTTCCTTTTTTTAATATTTTCTTTACATTATATTAATTACACGAGTTATAAATTTACTTGACCTCAACACATATCTGACCGATATTCAAATCGCATTTGGTTGCAGGCTTATCAATGACAGAAATACGTATAGACGGAGAAAATTTAATCAATTTGTATAATTACAAACTTAAATTAGAATTTATAGAAAAACAAATAAGTCTTTAAAAACTACTTCCCAACTATAATAATGATGTTTTAAAAGCTTTGAAATCCCTGTTCGGATGTAAACTAAATATCAGGGATATGATCCGTATCTAAAAAACTATTTTTCAATTGCAACCATAAGAACTATAGATTTTCTTAATAATTATTCGGCATTTTACTCTTACAATGACTTATATAGTACCATTAATACGGTTAATGTAGTGATTGAATAATTTATTAATATAGGGAATATTCAACCAGGTATTCTAACATTTTTAATGATTTTTAGCCCAGCTAACATTTTGCGTTACTTTTTCAAAATAATTTTTACAATTATGTACTGCGTAAATGCATATTTTTTGTTTTTTTCTAAAAAGAAAAAAAAATATTTTTTTTTATTCGAAATTTTTTTAATTATTGTTTTAACTTCTTTACTTAATAAAATGTAGGTATATAGCTCTGATGGGTTTAGCTCGTATTGGTGTGTGTGCGTTTTCCGCCCGCTCCATGTATCAAAATGCTTGTAACTCAATAATTACATAAAATATAATAAAACACCTGGTTGAACATTCTTTATATTAATAAATTTTTCAATCACTACATTAACATATTAATGGTACGATACAAGTCATTGTCAGAGTTAATACCGAATAATTATTAACTCTAACTCTGAGAATATTTGGCTTTTGATTAAATTAAATTCGATCGATTAAAACTGGAACTCATATTTTAAGTACGAAATGAACCGAACCGATGTTTTAAAATTTTTTTCAAACTCAAATAAAACTTAAAAAAAAAAACTATGGTTCCAATCTCCGTTAGGTTTTTTCGCTCATTTATAAAATGATCTGGGTCATAAGGTTTATTTTTTGATAATAACTATTAACTTACTTCTAATGGATAAAACGGAGCTTGTAGAGATACGCAAATAGCGTTGCAAAAGTCAGCAATACTAAACACGATTAACGTTAGCCATTGTCGTTTGCTGAAATTTGATATGCGTAGCATATTCAAGCAGCAGTCCGTTCACTGAAGCTCTCCGATGTCGAGGAGCGAAGAAAAATTTGTTAATAAAAAATTTAACTTGACGTCTCGGATGATGTGTAAACCGTTGCAGTTGGTACTTATATCAAATCGTCTCGACGTTTCGCTGACATAATTCTAACACTGCGGCCGCAATCTAAATAATTATAAAAATAAACATTTCATTTAATTAGGGACTACTGTAAAAATAGATAAATTTACTAAAGCTTCATTTAAATATTTTGAGTCTTACATGAATTTAACCATTTCTATAGTACTGATCGACGTACTTCTAGGAGTCCATCCTAATCAGTATGTAAACACAACCTAAAGTAGTGCCGTATTGAACATTTATGTATACAATATTAATAATATCACTAGTTGAAATATACTACAGTCACTTATAAACAACACTTATTTGAGACCAATGTCTATAGATATATCGTTTTCAACGTACAGTCTGATAAGACATATATTATTTCACACCCTCAGATGTTTCGTTCAAATATTTTATTGACAACAATATGTTTATCAATTTTATTTTTAAACAATGTGCCGAGCAATCGGCCTTCAAATTATATCTTTTAGTAATAAGATCAAAAACAAACAATTTGGACTTGGATCTCGCGTAACTAATCAAATTTCTATTTGCTCAAGACGACACGCTTTACAGACGCGGAATACGTTTTTTTTTTTTAAACTTCAAAACTCGGATAAAAAGAAATCTTCTAGACGACACTTTTATCCCGTTATTCATATAAGACTAATTCAAATTGAATATATCAATCGAAAATTAATAATTTTTGGTTATCATTTACCAGGAACGTCAGACCGAGTTTGCATATTAATAGATAGTACAGTAATTTTTTTAAATAATATAAGCAGACAAATTTCTTAACACATTCCAGTTATATTTTATTAGTGGCAATATATTATTTCAATTTTTTTTGTAGAGGGACTCACCTTCATTTTCCCAAACAATTATCAACGGGACAAACCTTTCAATTTATAAGGCTCGGTACCACTATACTTCTATTAGAATTTTAATTATGTTTATAAATGATCAATGACTAATTAATTAACACGATCACGCGGTTCAAACAACTGTAAATTAAAACTATTGAGAAAACTTTTTCGGGAAAAACAAAAAATTATTAAAAATTCACACTTTTAGCAACGGCTGATTTATAATTACTAATGTTCGTGTGCTAGTAATGCGCTTGTGTTTCAGAGATCAACGTACAGCGACTTATTGTGCCGTGTGATATTGTAACAAGCAAATACGATTTGTTTGATTGCAGAGGGAGTACATCTACACAGGGTTAACCAAAACTGTATCTGATAAATCAACTAAATATTGCAAAATACAAGTTTCTTCTTTCGTAGACAATCAAACAAGTATTGTAATTAAATTGAAAAGTAAACAATATATTTTTTTTATTTTTTAGTTAAATAAACAATAATTTTTTTTGTCTTTGCTTTAATTAATGTACCTTTCTTGTAATAACGAAAAATCAAAATAACAAATATTTAAGTGATAAGTATACTTTCTACTAATGTCTTATACATTTTTGGCTTTGTTTTAGATATTAGATTTTAAAAACTATAGATTTTCATAAGATTTAAGTTACTTCAAATTCCCTTTTCTATTTCATTATAAAATTAATATTTCTTTAGCTTTTATCCGAAAAGTAAACAAAAATAAAATTATCATCATTAAAATTAAACACTATATTTAGAGTTATAATTCTTCAATGTTGCTTGATTAACCTTGGACGAAATTTGAAAAAACCGGAATTAACTATTTTTATTTTTTTTGTAGAATAATAATCTTGCAGAAAATAATTGTTTGTTTAAAAAAAATTTGGTTATCCCTGCTTGATAGTAAAATAGTAGGTATATTTAACACCTACTGTATATTTAAAGTGATTCTCTTATCTCTGTATTAAACGGAGATTCTTTTCACACGGAACGTTGTGTATGTATTTATATTTGACCAAAGTTCGTCAGTTACATCCTGTTCAATGCTAAGTCATTAATCGACCACTCAACGACAAAGCGTGAATTAATTAGACGACCAGAGGAAATGTTCCCAAGATAAATTTTATTTATTCAAAACAATTTGCACTCTAATATTTTTCAAAATACGCGTGTTTTGAAAATAATAAAAGTGCTACTAATCATATTAACTTAAGCGAGGATTATTAAGTCCATTTATCAAATTATTTTCATGAGTACTATTGAGGGTAATGGACGGTTTTGCTTAAAACAATTCATTTTTAAGTTGCTTTTGAAATTTTTAGCCACAGGGGCTAAAAAGAGTAAAATAATTTTATATAAATTTATATTTCGACACGCCTTGGACAAAAACGTTGGATGCGTCCTTAATCAGAAATAAACCAAAAAAATAGGGTGGTTGCTATTAAATATTAACCGCACTTTTAATATTACATTTTAATATTGGTATCTAAATAGCTGGGTTAAGAGAGCATCGTACTTTAATAAGTATCAAGATTCTATTCTATTGAGCTCAATTGTATAAGTTAAGTCAGGTAAATAGTTTATAAATTAAAGAAAAATAAATGATTCACAAAAATAAAGAAAGAAATAATTGTAAAATTAATATTTTTTAGCTTCACGATAGATCTGTGGAAGTATCGTTGAGAAAAATCAGTCCAGAGGCTTAAATATGGAATTTCGATTCCTTACTTTATTTTCGCTGCTAATTAATTATCAGTATTTTTTTTTTTGTTAAAACTCTAGTTCTTTGCATTTTAAAAGCTCTACTAGGTCAACATGAATATTTATTTTTTAATTATTGAAATATCAAAGAATTCATAATATATTATTGATAGAAAGACCACTCTAAAAATGTCTAAATACATTATATTTTAATAATCTCTTATATCTTTTTAAGTAGATAGTAAATGTTATGCAATTATTTAGTAATAACATGGATTTGCAACTTTGTATGTGCATAGAAATACAACATTTGTTTGTTTAGTAATAGCCTACAATATAGAATTCTTAATTATTTTAATATTACTCTCTGATTATTAAAGATAAATCAGTAATCTCATAGAAAATTCTGATACTCATTTATTTATATCTATGCCATTTTTTTAGTGCCACAAACAGTAAACATAAAACTGACCCTTCTAGTTAATGTTTAATTTATTAATTAAAAGTTGTTTAATAATATTGATGTAATAATTTCCTTGATTCTTAAAATGACAAGCGATGTAACTTTTAGGTTAGCAAAATATATAATTTAAATTACAATCATAATCGTTAATCCGAAAATGGAACAGAATAACCTAATAACAACGTTTTAAGTATTGGAATCTGACCTTTAGATAAAATCTATTGATTTTAAAAATCAGAATTGATTTTGTACTAATTACGTGAACTATAACCATTACCTACATTTTAAGTTATCTGAGTAATTTCACTTTAAATGGCAAATTTAGTCATAAATTTTTAGATTAATTTATATATTATTAGATTTGTTAAAAACATAGAATTAAAGAAAACTAACAGATTCTTCCTAAAGTTTATATTTAAAAAATGTGTAATTTAGCTCTAACTATAAAAATTGCTCTGCTAAAGTAAAAACGATGATTTATAAATAATAATAAAATATTAACAGGTAGCACAAGAGAGGTCGCATCACAATGTGAACGAGGCATAGTTGGGGCAAGTAAATATGATATCTGATAGTAATTAAAATCTCTATCATAAGAAACGCTTCCGTGTAAATCAGTAGGTAGAGTTTTATTTTGGAATTGTAAATTATTGCAAAATCAACATCAACTCCTATTTCCTTAATTATACCCTAATATGTAGTTTTTTGATTTATAAGTATATTATAAAAATAACTATTACAGTAATTAGATTTAGTATAAAATTGATATTCAATAATTAGATATTGTAATTTTTATGAAGAAATTATAAAAAATTTATTTGTATATTTCTTTATTTCTAACGCAATTTTGAATAAAAAGATAAAAGACTTGATAACTTAAAAAAATGTTTGTTTGTTACTTAAAAATAAATACACTGGTCTACAAGGAACTTTTATCAGAGACCATGATATACCTTTTTAAACTTATTTTTGTTCCGATTTCAATTCTGCAATTAGATATTACTTCTTTTTTGAGGTTATTACTTATTAGTAAATAACAAGTATTTACATATAAAAAACAATTTTTAAAACTATTATTTATTTTTAATATGTTAAAAATAATCCAAGTTAAATTTCAATTTTAAATGTCATTTTTAACTTATTTTTTTAATAATTTAAATTTGATTTTTATAAAAATTTATAATAATAAAAGGTTTAATAAAAAAATTAAATACAGTTAGGAAATTTTATAATTACTATCTACAGTAATTTTATGATAAAACTCAAATTTTCGTTAAAATCACTTTTTTTTTCTTTTTATAGTTATAAATCATTTTAAAAGTAATCATAGTAATCATATTTATGCAACTCTTAGTGTTTAAAAAGATTTTACAATTAAAATATTCAAAGTTTAATTAATTTTATGGATTCACTCAAACTAAAAAACAATTAAAAAGTAGTTAAAAAAATATATACAATCGAGCTTATTATAAAATTGATGATTTTAAAAAAATCCATTGTTATATAAAGGTGCAACCCAAAATCATTTTTTTAGAAATTATTTATACAGTTTAAGTTTTTAAAGTTATTATAGATTGGTAGTAGAACACAAAAATAGAGTTAAAAAATAATAAATAATAAAGTAAAATAATTTAAATTTGTAGTAGAAACCTGTTATCATATCAAATCTAATTCGACAATGTATACTTTAGAACAATAGAAATGAATGATTGTAATTGTCTAAATGGAGAATAATTATAAAGACAATTTTTATGTGATTAAGGGAAAATATTTTTCAGTTTTTGAGAGTAATATTTTTAACTATATAATAGTTGAAAAAAATAATAAAGTAAGAGCTAAGGAAAATAAATGACACATGCAAAAAAAGACACATAGTAAAATGATATAAGCTGAAATTTCTTTTTAGAGGAGAGACTACAATAATTGGGTCATTGTTATTTATTAAAATTATTCAATCTATACAAAATAAAAATCAAACAAATTTCGATTTTTGTCCCACAAAAAAAGTAATTTTGACAGGCAGGGTTAGAACTTCTAAAATATTTTAGTGACGCTGACGCAGCAACCCTACATCGCATTTGACGAAATATAAAAGTAAACAATTAAAGCTAGTTCAAAATTTTGGAGACCTTTTTTGAGACTTAAAAGAATTGAAAATTTTAAAATAAGTTTAACTTTATATTTTATGCCAATTATGTATACATAATTTTTACGAATATCAGTAGCTTCTCCTTGTAATGTATTTTAAAATAAAAAAATTGCCTAGTTGTACATTTTGTAAAAAGTAATAACGGTAAAAAATTGAAATCAAAAAGAAAACGTGCAAAGACAAAGACATTTTCATATTCATTTCTTTTAAAGTGGATGGAAGATGTGGTCTCCAACATTTTTTTTATGAACCTGGAATACAAAATTCAAAATCTCCCCTGTGTGTAGATAAAGGGTTTAATTAAAAAAAAAAATATACCAAAGAAATGAAAATTACCTAAAATATTTATAAAAAAATAATTGTGTTGATTCATTTTTAATAAAATTATGTTAGTTTTAAGTAAAAATATTTTATCAATTTTTAAATAATAAAATAAAATATTTTACCAATTTAAAAAAAATCGTATTTTTGGGGAGATATTCTTATTTACAGGAAACGAGAGAAATTTTTGTCAATATTTGAGACTAATTTTTTTAACTAGATACAATTTGTGATCTTTTGACATATGGTGTGGGATACCATCTCAATCACTTTTAACTGGTAAATTACTTTGTTTGTATGTGGTTAGGTTGATAAAGGTAACATTATATTTGTAATATTTTGTGATTTTTTGAGTTCATAATTTTTAATATTTTTTAGTTTTAAATAATAACATTTTTATTATAGTTTTAATTTTAAGTCTTATGATAAAACATTTTAGCGAGCTAATATTGAATAATCTGAGTGTTTTTTGATATTTTTTAACATTTTTTACATTGAAATAGCCTTAAAAAGAAAAAAAATTGTTTTGTTCTAATTATATCATAAAGAATAAACCCTGAAAATTTAAAGAAAATATGAGGTGATTATGCAGCCACTTCTGGATGATTTGGCATGGATTGACACGCTCCGGTTCTGTATATAATAGGGAGCTGTAATTATAATTATAACAATAATATATACAACTTTAGTATTATCATAAAAAAATTTAACGTTGTTACTACTTCAATATCAATAAGTACTTATTTAGTACAAGTAAAATTAAATTTAAATCTAAATAGTATAACTAAATATTTATAAATATTTTATAAAATTGGAAAAGCTGTAATCTATAGTAACTTAACCCTTCTTCAGACATTTGAAAATTATAGAACTGTTAGACGGATAAAGTTTAATGACCTGCATTTATGGTTGTATTTTATCTATCTATATATATTTATACATTAACGAATTAATTTTTCTATATATATTTTTTTATAGTTAATTTAATTGTATATTTGAGATAACAATCAATGTTACCGAACCATCATAATTTCTATTGATGAGAAACGAATTCTTTAAATTTATATTTCTGACCTTGCTCTTCTATTCTTTCTTTTATTCAATATTCAATCAAGGTCCTTATCCACCTTATAATTTAAACACTTATTAAAGGTTGAAAATATTATAATTTTTCCTATGTACGTTCTAAATATGAAAATGTCAGTTTTATTTTAAGTTAAGATTGATATTTCAAAAACCTCAATATGTTGTATGTTTAATTATTTTTATATATAAAATAAGTTAATAAAAAATACTGTAATACATTAAGTACTAAAAATGAGAAATTTCATGTATTCAAATTTAATGAAGAGTACATAAATAAAAGAATTTATTTCAATAAGATGAATTTTTATTTATCAATAATATCAAATATATTTCATTATAGTTATTTTACATTTTAATTATAATTAAAACAATGAATTCATCGTTATATCTATAAAAATAAAATTATTTTTGGATATCTTGATTAGATTAATTAAATATTTTTAAGTTCATTTACAATATAAATTCATAACTTATCTAGATTTTAAAAGTGATTTTTTGCAAAAAAACATGATTTGTCTATGGTAAGTTTTACATGTAAATTATGATTTATGATTGCAACTTTGCCCGGCAAAGTATATGAGTTACCAATTAAATATTAAACTTATAAAAATCTAAAAATTATCTTAGCTAAATTATTATTAATTGATATATGGTAATAAAAATGAATTGTAGTTACACATTACCATAGCCAAGATACTAAACATATTTTATATTATAAGTGAAATTAATAGTAAATTATAATTAAAATATATTCTATTAGCTACATTTAATTTTGGTATGATCACTTATTAAAATAATTAATAAAAAATAATATTATAGAAAACACTTAATGAGAATGTTTCGTTTAAAATAATTTCATTAAATTTAATTATATTGTTAACACTTAGACAAACAATTATTAAAAATGTATGATTTTTAATTAAAACTATTCTTGTACATGTAATTAAAAACATAGAAAATAATTATTGATGAGTCAGTATTAAGGAAGTTTAGACTCATGAATTTAATATAGAACTAGTTGACTATATACAAGATATTTAAAATAGAAAGAAATAGTCAAATAAGAATTTTTATAAATATAACAAAAATTGTCATCAAAGATTGTTCATCTAATAATCTTACGTCTCATTAATCGTCTTTAAGCCAAACTTTCATTGGTATTTGTAAAAAGGCTGTATTAAGGAAGTTTTTGAAATGTTTTCCAATAGCTTGTGACGCAGCAGGCTTCATTTCTTCGATAATTTCAGCAGAATTTTCATTCAAGAAAACGTTCATTGCTTCTCCTATGTAGCAAAAATGTTCAGCATAGTTTAAAATATACAACTTAATAACAAATTGAAATTATTTTTATCAATAATTGTAAAGTTTTTAGATTTAATCTCAATATTTACAATAATTTCTTTAATATTTATTTACCTATAACATTTTGCCTATTTATGTAATCTTTGATTTTAAAGTCCGAACTTTCTAATTTGAATCCAACGCCCAATCTTTCCGTCTTCATAAAAGTGACACCATCTTTTTTTACTTCAACTCCGTATAATTTAGCTAACGCGGTTACATTATCTAAAAATATGCATCATTATATTTTAATAAAAATTGTGTTAACAGTAACGTTATTATACAATATTATTTAACAATTAAGTTACTAACCAAAAGATGCCCAAAAATCTCCTCTGCTCCTAACTGGAAGTAGTAATACGTTACCGTTAACATCATAATTTCCTGTTGCCTCTAAATGAGGAATAAAAATTCCTAAATCAACTCGAAGCTTGTTTAAATCACTTCTATAGATAAAAAATCCAAATTGAATTATTAACATTGTATAAAGATGATATTAAAAAGAAGTTCTTCGGTTTTTTGTCCATTTTAACTATGACTATTTCCTTAGAAAATATTTGTATAATTGAAATATAATTATCGTTCAGTACTTATTAATTAGATTAAAAACTACAAAATAGTATCTAAGAAACAATAATCTGTCAACGATCGCTGTATTTACATATGCGCGTAGAAAACAATGAATATGTCTTCAAATATGTCTGGGACTACATTTCAATTATTGTACGAAACTATTGTAATTAATAATATTATAATGTAACATTTTACATTATTATTGCCGAGTTTATTAGTAGTCTAAATGTTTGCGACCTATACATAATCCTTTTGTTGAAATATCTTTAAAATTGTTGGAACTACAAGTATCCTTATAGTGCAATATATATGGAATATAAAGAATAGTATTCTACCTGACGTTTAAAACAGTGTAGTTGCTAGCTCCGTGTATAGTCATGTTGCTTAATATAGCTCTCACTCTTACAGCCCCATGACCATTTTCCATTTGCATTTTAGGGATGAGTAAAGGCTCAATAGGTGGCACAGACAATTCATCGATACCTATAAATGAAAATGTTTGTATTTACACAATTGTAAAAGTTTTGTGCGTTATTTAATTCATTGTAAGAAAAATATAAAAAATTAAGAATAATACCATTAACTATATAAGGCCTAAGGTGATTGAAGATTTGCTTTATGCAGCTGTTTAATTGCGGGTCTGTCCTGTGACATTGGTGAATATATTCAGCTGTAAAGTATAAACATAGTTAATTTTAAATCTTGAAAATTATAAATATGACTAAATTAAATAAGTTATATGCTATAGTTAAAATTAATAACCAACAAATAGTTTTCAATAGCTTGGGTTTCAAAAGAAAATAAAAAAAGTTTTATAACGCTGCCAGAAAAATTATGATTTTGAGCAACCACCAAGAGAATTTATTTTTTTAACCATTAGCCCACTTTTTTTCTGATCCAGTCACATATATTTAAATTTGCAAGATAAATGAATTACAATCGTACAAATGCGATAAATATAAATTAGTTTTACCACATAGAGTTATACATATATTATATTATACGTATTAACGTAGATATTTTAACATTATTTTAGTTTTTCAATAATCACTTATCGGTTACTACGATAAATAGCTTATTTGAAAGCGTATTAATTAATTACATTTATTTATCAGTCAATTTGATAACACTATGATCTCCATTAGGTAAGAGTTATAGTTGTTTTCATAAATTAAATTATATTAAATACATATATTTACACAATAAAATAAAAATGCGAAAATACAAGGGTTATATATATTTTATGAAATATATTTTGTATTGAATCCATAATTGTATCAAAAGATTACATTATCCATATTTTCTCGGTACATATTAGATGAAAAGAGGATTATCATCATAATCAAATATATTACCTGTTTAATTTGAAATTCTTTGTAATATAATTATATAATAAACAAACTTAAATAAATACTCACGACCACACCGTATAAGAATCATCTTATAGGATGACTCTCATTTTGAAATCATTATAATGACTTCAAAACGATTATATTTTGAAGGTAAATATAAGAAAATATTAGCTTTATAATTTTTATGTTTACCATTTTTTATATTAAAACATTTATTGTCGATGAAGATTCATGAAAATATTATATATTGAATATTTTGTGTGTCGTATAAAAAAATGTTGCCCCTTTTTCTTATAGATGCCCTATTTTTTTTACTATAAAATGTATTTTGTTCCGAGAGACATATTTTAAATCTTCCCCATTTAGTTACGCCTTTAGGTTACCCTAAAAAATTGATTAATAGAAATAATAATTTACTTTCACTTTATTTATATTAAATAATATACTATTCATTGTTTCAAATGTATATTTTTTATATTTCACCATCATTAGAACAAAAATAAACCAGGGCAAATAAACTTATTGTTCTACAATAAGGTTACGATCACGAAAAACACTTTCCAATTTTTCATTACTTGAAATTTAATTAAAAAAATTAAGTTATTTACTTACTTAATGAAATTAGAATTATTATACGAAAAATGGCAACAAAGTGTGAGTAATTCACGTATTGTATTTTTTTATCATAATATACTAGTTCTAAAGTCATAACTGTCACTTGTCAACCCCCGCCGTTAAAGTCTCCTGTAAATTTCTCTCTGACCATTACAATATTCAGCACATACACATACCAGTTTTTTATAAAGTATTAAGTAATACTTTTATAACTGCCTAACCTAGTATTCGCAACAGTCGCGGTCACTTTCACTTTCTTGTTAGTACCCGGTAGACTTTATGTTTCCGGTCAACGTCTTTGCCTTGGCTCGTCAACGACCGTTGGTCATCTGAGTACCGCGACAGCCAACCGGAGGTGCGACAAGAATTGAATTGTTTAAGTAGTAACTGGTACTGTTTCGTTGACTTAGCCTAATTCGAAATACATTATTTCATTGTTGTTTATTTATCGACTATATTAATCATTTGTTGATTTACCCTTGACCCCGTTAAGACGGTGTGTTTTCAATTGTCCATCAATGTATGTATATGTGCATGTCAGCGTGTACCAATAGGCCCATATTGCAAAGTGACTACATCAAACAATGTGAGCACATAAAAACACAGATTACAAGGCGATTTATCTCATGGATTATCGTCGTGTCCGAACAGATGAATTTAAGAAACAGAGAGCAATATAAAACTAAATATTAAAGTTGGGCAATTAGAAGTATTTGCGATTAATTTTGTCATCAAGTTTTGAAAAAACCGACCATCTTGTGAAACACGATTCAGTATTACATAACAAATTATGACTATTTCCAATCTATTTGACACGAAATGGACGTGTCGATTGTATTACTATGTAATATTGTAACAGCAATATGCATAAAAATAAATAGACTGACAGTTTTTGAGTTACAATTAGACGGCGTTATTTAATTTTAATCAACCGCTTAATATTATTCAAAATCAAATTCAATGTAAACAGTATATTTATTGAGTTTATAAACATGTTGTTAATAAAAATATTAACGCATTCCGCCTGAACTACTCGAGATACAGTGAAAAAAACAACTATACTTTACACCGTCCGTAAAAAATAATAGTTTATTTAACACGATCATTTTGAGGGCCATCATCGATTCGATCGGAGAAAGTCGGGCATCTCTAACAAACACATAACATTTAATAACCGGGTTCATTGCATTACACACATCGATAGACAGTACACTATGTTTATTACGTCGTGTTAAATAATAATATCGATAATAAAGGCCAATGTTAGATAAACAGTAATAAAAAATGTGAATAGCAGTTATTTTATTGTAAAGCTAATGATTAAGTCAGATTATTTTATTGTTTAAATTTTAATAAATTACAATTCAAATGAAAATAAAATGTAATAAAAAAATATATATCAAGAGATCTTAAATCATTTCGGTACACGTTTTATCAAAACTATAAATAGTGATATATCATTGAAGACAAATGGAGCGTTTAAATCGATTAATATTATTTGAAAAAGTTTATTAAATCATTCATAATCATAGCACGATTTAAATGACATTTTTTTTTTTTTAACTATGAAATCTCTCCCTCCTTAATTTGTTTTATCGAACAAATTTGTAATTTTTTTAAAATTTAAGAAGACTACGCTCCTTCCTAATTTTTGCCTATGCATATAATTAGGACTCATATTTCAAATTATAATCAGCGAATGTTAACTTGAAAAGCAACATCAATCAGTAAAAATGTTAGTCTAAATGGTGAAATAAATAGATTTTATAAAAATAATAACTGGTTAATCTTGGTGACACAACTACTCTTTTGAAGTTTTTTTTAATATTTTGTAACCTTTGATTAGCCAACAAAGTTTACATTTTTCATAGGCAATCAATTAATAATTCCGCTTATAGTTTTATTATAGTTCTAAAATAAATTACATAATTTTAAAATACAAATAATTATCTAAGGGTCGTGAACCACCAACCGTGTATTTAGTTCGTTGAACATAAATAGTTAATACATCTTGTTAAGCGTATCGCCAAACCTTTATGTTGATGTCACCGTTGAGCTGTTCTCTAATTATTACGAAATCAAAACGAACAAATTTGTAACTTAATTTATATAATAGATACACTCGTACGCTAAAGTATTATTACAATTTATTTTGTGATCAGCAATACTAATTAATGCTTGAGGTGTCGTGATAGCTATGATAACATAACTAAACATACAACATCTCCTAATATAGTAGTACACCATTTCTAACTATTTTTAATTATATTTGATATCAGGGACGTAGCCAAAACTTCTTAACTGATAGTTAGAATTTAGGGGTTGGGAAGACTCTTATTACGACTTTTATTGAAGCAAGTAGTTGATCCGGAGGGTCATAAGGTCCATGACCTCCATAATTACAAAATACATGCAATACAATAATTTTTTGTAAGAACCGTCTCAGCGTATCAAATTAGTTATATAAATTGAGGATTTTTTTTTTCTAGGTATTTTATTCTTAAAATATAAAATTTGTATTTAATGATCATTTTTAATTTCACCTCATATTTTCGAAAGATTTTTAAAATAAATAAGATACGGTCATTAATAAGTGTGTTAGGGTCATGCTCCCTAGTTATGATACTTTTTGTAATGGCTTTGTAAAATTAAAGGATACTCAAAGTTCCAAGTAATATTAAACAACCCGAATGTCATGAATGAATTGGAACATAAATATTATTTTTACACGTGTTTAATATTAAAATAAAAAAAAATGTCCTAGCCCATACCTTCAATGATTTTGTTTTGCAAAATACATAAAACGGTACACATCAGATTTTTAGATAACTCGAATTATAGCCATATTTAGTGGTAGTTATTTCGGCTAATTTTTATTTTTCGATACGTTTGGTTACTGTTTTATGGTTCAATGAAAACAAATAAAAATATATATTTAATGTTAGAGATCGTACTGCCATGGCTCTCAGTAGAGGAAGTGAATCGATAAAAATCAGACAAATTTATAATTGACATATACAAGATGGTAATTTTAAACCATAACTATAGTTTGCACATAATTTAATTAGTACTACCTAAACAATCTTATAATACATTATTATTACTATAATACAAAGATGTTTAATTATAACTAATAATTTATATGATAGTTAATATTAGGTTTGATTTTAATAATTAATTATTGACTTGAATTTAATTTAAGATTCAAAAGATATAAATTGAGTACTTACGAGTAGCGTTGACGGATAACACAGCATCAGTCGTATCGAATAGGTCTACGTATATGATCAAGAATACAGGAAACACTGCCTTGAAGGATTGAGAAATTTTATATTTTGTCACCATTCTAATGCTTTTTCAAAAAATTAAAATTTTTCCCACTCAAAAAACTCCGTTTTAAGGGTTTTCACGGCGTTCACTAAGTAAGATGTAAAATTTTATTAAGTACAAATAACTAAAGCGAATTGTCTCAACGCTTTGATTTAATTGACCGACACATTTTAATAAAAAATTTTTTTGAGATATGGAGAGTTATAACAATTATTCGCGCGAAAATTAAAAATTATATTTTAATGAGAATTTTACTTTAATTTACTATTATGATATTAAGAGCAATTTTTTTACGTTCCGTCAAAAACCTGAATCTCAGGAAATTTTTTAATGTAGGTGTCTATTGCAAGCTAGTCCGACGGCGCGCTCGGCAATAGTGAAAGTATCCAGAGATGGGGTCGCGAGACATTACATTTCATGAACCTCCTACCCCAGTCACTACTACAGGCAGATGCCTGTCTTGTATGTAGTTGCTAAGATCTACATGTATAAGCATAATATTTTATTAGCTTGGCAGTTTATAAATCCCGATGCTTTTTGAAGTCGTTGCATAACTTCTAACGTTGGTAGATACGAAGAATAGCTGCCACACATTTAAAAAAATCTACAAACGGAAAGAACCAACAAGACGGATGGACGACCTAATGTAGTAGCATGGAGGTTATTATGCCGCATTACGAGCACTGCGTATTATTATACCTATCTATTAGACTAAGTTACATCATTGCAGACACCGCGGAATAGAAATAAAACAATTGACGGAGAAGGCAACGATGATGAAGATACGGGTGGTTAAACAAGACAATCATCAAGGCCGTGCTTCGCCTAAAGCCTTCAATCTCTTTTGCTATTTCTTTATAGTTTTTTCAATAACTATTATAGACTGTACACACAATATATGCTCCTAATATCTACTCTGTAATGATAGTTTATAGTATATTTCTAACGTGCAGTAAAATTTCAATTAAAAAGCTAACTAACTATACCATACAAGTTGTCGTAGTTAAAAATTAGATTTTTAATAATTTCTACTGTTTTTGGTTATTGGATTAATCTGTGAGATAATCATAACTTTCATTTATTTTTGTATTTCAGCAAAGATAACTTTTAATAAGTAAAATGGAGTACTCGGTATCAATTGATTTTCAACAGTAGGTCACATATTTTTATAATAAATAGGGGGCTAGAGGAGGATTAGTGTTTATGTTAACAAATTAGCTTTCCCCAAAAAACGTATATATTTTTAAAAAAAGAATTTTTCAAGGTAGGGATGAAATAAAATTAACTCCCTCAAAAGTTATATTCTAATTGCGACGATGAGTAACAACTTGAATCTCTTTTAAGATATTCATGCCATTTATATTTTTTATAAATTTATATTTAACGAGATAAAAAATTTAAAGTTTAGAGTTTACTTTAACAAGTTTAGAAAAAAGCTACCAAAATTAATATTACTTCAAAAATTAATACATTTTCAACAAAGAAAAATAGTAATTTTTTATTTAAAATTTCTACATAAATTTCATTTTTTTAATTATCTTATTATATCTACGATGCAAAGCTGAGAAAGTATTTATTTTACCATGGTGGGTTTATTTTTTTGTGACTCTCACTACCTTTTCTTAGCTCTCACTTGACCGATTTTTCTCGATACGTAAAAAGATTACATTTGTATCTAATGGATGACATTACTCTTAAAAATTTTTCCATCGTTCTTCGTAAATGAAATCCATCAAAGAATTATGATTTTTAAAATCGATAAATTTCGACATTTTTTTAACTTTTCTTTATTTTAAATTAACATAACTTTTTTAAAAATGGATGAATCAAAATAATTTTTTTTGATATTTTAAGTATATCTTTTTTTTGAAAACCTGACCTTTAATCTGCCTACTGGAGAGAATTCAAAATTTCTAGTTTTTCATGAAAAGTTAACATTTTAAAATTAACTTTTGAAAATATTACGGAAATACTCCGATTATCAAATATATGTTACATTAAAGCTTATGTTTCATACAATAAGTTCAAAAAAATAGTATTCCTACACCTTATATTTTATAATAGTCGCTAACATTAAAAAAAAAAATTTAATTCGTACATAAAATCACCATTTCTCATGATAAAATTTTCTATTTTTTTTTTTAATTATTCTTTCTATATTTTAGGTCAATTGGTATAGTCCTATAGAAGGGTGGGGTTAAGTACTCCATTTAAATCTATTGAAAAAAATGTTAATAACTTATAAAGTACTATTTCAAAAAAATGTTATCAACTAGTCATTTTTTTAACTTAATCATTTTATAAGCTAGTTAAATTTGTACTGAGCCATAAAAGAAGTTAAGTTGACGCTTTTATAAAGTATAAGTGATGAATTAAAAAAAATGTAATAATTAATAATATTGAGAAATATATAAACTAAAAAATACAAAAAATAATCTTCTTAATATTACTATGATTTGAGAGAAATCGAGTAGCTAATATCAAAAAAATCACTCTATATACAACAAATTTATAACTCTTTATAATTTCTCCGTAAAAGTTATAATACTACATTATTAAATATCAATTTCATATTAAATTTAATCACCACAATAAGTATTTATACCTATTATTTACTTATAAATTATAACTTGTAATAAGAATATAATTAAGGAAATAAGAGTTTATATTTTTGGAATAATCCACCAATTTCTTAAAAACAAAAACTATCTACAGATTTGCATCGAAGCGTTTCTTATGGTAGTGCTTTTAATCACTGCCAGACATCATCTATACTTGTCCCAACATTGTCGTATCCCTATTGTGTCACGACTCTACCACTGTACTGGGTTTTTTTTTACTTTAACAGTCATAACTTTTTGAAAAATGGATTAAACAAAACGTTTTCTTTTCCTTTTATTTGGTATGAATTTTTTTAAATTTGACACTTATTCTAGGTCATAGGGAAGATTCAAAATAGCCATTTTAATGTAATTTTATTAAATCATGAATATCTTTTATTATTTTATCAAAATTATTATTAAAAATATTAAAAATCTGGATTTATTTAACTTCTAATTATCTTAGGAAATTTTTAAACCTCAACAAATGTGAAATCTATAAATGACAGAAAAAATTACTTTGAACTATGAAACATTTACTTTTATAATTAATAATTATAAGTAATATTACTGATAGAAAATTAGTAATCAAACTGTAATTATTCTTTATGGCTATTATTTTCTTAGTACTATATAACTCCAGGTAGATTAAGAACATGAACAAACAGTTAGTAATATTAAAGACAAGTATAAGATCTATGAATTTTATTTATTATTTTTTTTTTTTATTATTATTATTTTTTATTTATGACCTCCATAGAAAAATCTTGACATACCATTGATTTGTGTACACATAATTAAAATAAATTAAAAGCGCTTTTAAATATGCTAACATTTTAATTTCGAGTTGATTGTCAACCAGCTTTGTTCGTCAAGTGAATATGTAAGACAGCAATGTATTTCGACACTTTAAAGTAAATAAATCATCACGTACACTACTTATTTATGACACGTGCGTCAGTCGTATGATTTTTACTAAATGCTTATCGTATATAAATTAATGTTTTGGAAGCGAACTTGAACCTTTATAATATAAACAACTATCAACAAATAACTAATAGAAAAATAAAAGATAATTTAGAATAGATTTTATTAACGTTATATTATTGTAGCGACCAGGTAAAAGTTTTACATATATTTGTCATTCGTAACACTTTTAGCATAGACGTTGTTTACTCGCAAATTAAAATTCAGAATGACTATATTTTGTTTTATGGTGTTTTTCTTATTGTTCTCATCTTACCTTGTCCATCTAGATTTCACATCAATCAATTTTGTATTATATATTTGCACAAACAAATATGTATGCATACATAAGTAACATTATTATCAGGATAATGAACTTGCGCTAAAAAAATAAGTACCAATCGCAATAGATAACAAACATTTAAACGAGAGCTATGGATAATTTTATAATTGAAATTAATATGAATTATTACATCATAAAATGTTTAATTAATTTTAATGATCAATTACGAAACTAATTGACGAACAGATAGGTAAAGTGACATTTTAAAGTTAATGGTCTTGAGTCCCATTTTTCAAGATTTATTTATACTTGATAACAGTGGCTGCTTGTGGCTTGGACGACGGGATATCGCACCCCCTACTAAAATTAATTAAAAGAATAAAATTAATTTTATATTCTTAATCCTACATTTTTATTAAAAATGCAAATTTTTAGATAGTAAAATAGCTATAATACATTTGACGAGTGCGAACATTTAAGTTGTTTCCCTCAGATACCAGAAATGTATGCGGTTACTCACACGAGTAGTGTTTGGACGACCGGCAGCGTCGTCCATACAGTAAAGTATTAGTATATTACTATGTTGGGTAATTTATTTTTAGAATTAACTGCTTGTCGTTATCGATTGTTATAATAGTATAATCGCTATTATTATTATTTTCAATTCTATTTTCTACTGCGACCTTTAAAATAATAATATGTGTATTGTGTTTTATTATATTTAATTAGACAATTTTTTATACCTATGACTAGCTGTATTATATTTAAAGTCGCACCCCCACCACCGGCACCCACGAACCATCATTTCGTCTACAAATAAACTAACAATATAACACCTCGTATTGAAAGTGTTAATATTTAATCGTTGATATGAACATTTTGTGCTATTAATGATGTTTATAAAAATATTATACTTATGGTACTAATAGTACGCATAGAAAAAAATTTAAAAGAAACGAGAGTAGTTTTAATGAACTAAATGCAAAAGAATCATTTAAAATAAATACTTTTTATTTAATAATTGATCAGCTTTATAGTGCTTTAGTACATAGAATTAACGCTTATACTAACGTAAGGGATAATTTTAAGTTATTATCAGACATTTCAATGGACATGAAAATTGAAGACATAGAAGAAGGAATGGAAAAGTATCCAAAAGATTTCCCTGATGATTTTAAAAATGAGTTTTAACAGTTTCTAAGTTTTTCGTCAAAGTCTTTATCATTAATTACAACGAATAAAAATAAGAAGAAGAATATTTTGCTTACATGTATAAGATGATAGTTGATTTAAATGTGACTAGGAGTTTTCCAAATGTTGAACGGTTATTACGTTTATATCTTTCTCTTATGTGTACTAACTGTACAGATGAAAGATCATTTAGCCGATTAAAATTATTAAAAAACGTTTTAAGATCTTTACTATCACAGAATAACCTACGAAATCTTGGAATTTTAAGTATTGAAAGTGAATTTGTAAAATCTCTAGACTTTGAAGATGTGATCCAAAATTTTGCAAATGAAAAAGCTAGAAAAAAGAATTATGTTTTGATGAAGGGGATAAACAATTTGATAGTTGCGACGATGACAGTGACTTATTTTATAATAATTTATGTATTTACTTATAATTAAAAAATGTGCTTATAGAGTAAAAATTTTCAATTTAACCTGGTTTTGTATTAAATCTTATTTATAAAATAATGAATGTATAATATTATATAACATTTTGTTGTTTGTAGTATTCACTTCCCTCTAAATTTGGAGAAAGACTATATATAACAGAAAACAATAATATAGTTGCAGCCACCGACTAGCAACCATCACTCTGAAGATGGACTCTGCAATGAGTCCGAAACGTCAGAACTCAACTGTAAACATGGATATATCCTCAAGCACTTCAAGCAACAAAACAATCCATGAAAGTTTTAACACATTCAGAAAACAATAATCTTCATATATTTTATTCATGTTACTTATATTTATAAGGTAATTAATTAGGCCCATCTGAATCATTTGCTTACGGCCCCCAAAGTACTTAATCCGGCTCTGGGTACTATTATAAGTAATAAAAATGTGCACCAGCACTCACAAGCCGCCACTGGTTGATAACTTTCATTGTATTTGATTTTAATTGTCAAATACTATAAAATAAAATTAAAAATGAATTATAAATATAAAATTAACCTGTACATATTATAGTAGCCAAAGTATTCTAATAATATAAAATATTTTTTATTCAAACATTATTTTGATATTTTATCCACAGGTGAGACCTGACAAGAGAAAGTTTAGTTTGCCTTAAGCGTTTAAGAAAAATATATCGTAAACAAATAAAAGGTCATTTAAAAGGTCGACTGTAATTTAGATCCTACACTAAAATTATTATTAGTGCAGTGGTGTATCTTCGTAAGAGACAACCTGTGGTGCAGTTTCAAAGCACAACGATTTGAGGGTTGGTTGATTAAGGGAGGATGTCGTAAATAAAACTGTAGAAAACTTAATTTTTTCATTAGTTGTGTGTATAATTAGTGGTATTTATAATAATAAATACTGGTAATATTACTAGTAACGGTATTCTTAAAGTAATAATTTCGGTAGTAGGAAGTAATAATTAAAACTCGAAAAATTTTTCCAAATTTTCTATAGTTTTTCACAATTTCCGAATAATAATTTCAGAAGAATCTGATATCTCTCCTTCCTAAAATTTTATATAATTACACAAAATTCTATTACAAATAATCTTTCCCTGATTTTTTTTTAATTTCAACTGCTCCAAATTATAAAATGATAAAAAATGAAAAGGTCATCAATAAATGTGTGAGTGAAAGATGACATTCTTTTTCATACGTAGTAAAGAGATAGTTAGAAAAGCTAAATAAATAATGTATAGTCCCTTTTATTGATGGTTTATTGTTATTAATAAATGAATTAAATCTATTTACGCTTAATTGTAATCATATTTTTATTGTTAAAAACATCTATTTTCAATTGTTTTTTCTCGTTTATTTTCAAAAATATTATCAAAAGTTTCAAAAGTAATTATTTTATTAGATATGAAATATAATCAGTTCATTTTTCAGTAATCTAATACATTAAGTAAAAACTTCAAATAAATAATAACAAACCAATAAACAAAAAGCGTATTTTAATAATCAAGTTTTGTAAATGCAACAAAAAAAAATCTAATAGATTATAAGTTGTAAAACAAGTAACAATTTATTTCGTAATAACCTATATACAATTTAATTTCTGAGTAATAATAAGAAAGAAGTGAATTAGGTAACCATTATGAATAAAGTTGAGTATTGATCATTGTACTCAATCAAAATAGATGTTATTAAAAGCAAAATCTTTAAACAATAATTGAAAGACATCGAATTCTTATGAACTACATTGATCTCGTAAGCAGATTACATCATTAATGTTTAACAAAAATTATCTGAGCAGTCGCGTGCGATGACTAACCGCATTGAAAACTAGGAAAGTTTTTGCCAACACAAATTATAATTACTTGGGGTTTTTTGTTATTTTAACCGACTCTTGATATTTATACTTTTACTTGTATAAACGTGATTCATAATAACTATAGAAATAAAATTAATATCTAACACTCAAATAAGAAATAACCGCACGATGTAGAAAAGGTAATACTACATCTATCAAACAATAAAATCTCATCATACTTAATTTTATTAACTATAAGTCTTTTATCATCAGCTCATTAGAATCACGAATTATATAATTCGTGTATCTACATAGTTTAATAGTTAAGTTATAGTGATATAAATATATACATACAGTTGTATATAAATCACAAAAACTTATCTCATATGGTCAAATAACGCAGTACACAAAAATATTGTTTTGTAACCATAAATGCAATCTGGAAAACTTAAAGTACTACACGTAGAAATAAAAAATAATAATCTAATTTAACTTTATTTAAATTTTTAATCGTATACGACACGTTTTTTAATTGAAAAACTCTCATCTAATTTTATTTGAATTGGATAAATACGAGCCAAACAAAAAATAGTGGAGTAGTAATTACGAAAACAAATGATTATAGAAATCATTATTAAAATTAAACTGCATTTTTATCAAAACTTATTTTTGAAAATGTTCTTCTGAACTTTGTTTCTAGATGTTAACTAATACCATTACCATTTATCATACAAATTAGTGTCGGACTTAAATTTTGAATACTTAGATGCTCTTACTTTATCTATTATTTTTTTTAAGATCCCAAAAACATAGAATCTTAATGTAAAGTATGCATATCCATTCATTAAATCCCACATTTTTTTAATTTATAATCACTTACTAATAAGTCTTACCCTAACTTAAAAAAATAAACAAAACTTTAATGCAGTTTTATTTAATATAGATATTGCGAAACACTGCCTTACTAAGAAATTTGATCAATCATCTAAACTCATATTTTATATAAAAAAAAAACCGTTCTTGCATGTAAATACTACAACTAAAACTTTCTTCAAAATACGAACACATGATCGTTTCTTACCACAAAATAAAATAGCGACGGGTGAGCATAGATAATATTAAATAATACGCCAATGCCACCCGATCGATTAAATAGAACTTAAATATGAGGAAATATATGAATGTAATTTTATTTTAGGTAATACTTAGAATACAATTGTTTTTAACTTAAATAATACAATAACATTAAAAAAAATAATATTTTGAGGTGAAAAACAATAGAAAACAAATGACATGTGTACTTTTTATAAGTATCAGCAATCCACAGTAGGTTATAAAACGGTATTAACGGCTATAATTAGTATAAATCTTGATTACAACAGACTATTTTTCAAAGTCATCATTACTATTTTAATGATGTTTCCGTAAATATATTAAGTAAATGTGCAACATTTCCTTGACCGTTTTTGAAATTCGCTAAATTTATGTTTCCTCGTACAAAATATTTCAGCCCTTAACTAGAAGAACTTGTGCAGAGCACCATCTACTTTTCCCAAATCATGCTAATTATTAAGACCTATGATTATTTTTAAGAACGGTTGCTTTCGAGTACCGCAAAAGCTCCAAGGTACTCAAAACATAACAAAAATTTTGGACTCCAAACATTCTACGTTTTAATTTGACTATCAACAAATGTCATTGAGTCCGTAATTACATAAATGCAATGTCATGTCAGATTTTTTTTCGTGCACAACACATTAGAGAGTTACCGTGTACGTAAACGCTTCAAGGTTAGTGAAAATAAAAGTATCATGCAATGCTCCTCTGCGTTTTTCATTTTTTTGTTATACTTTATTTTATTAAATCTCGTTATAATCCTAAATTAATTATTTTTTATAAATGTGTTAATCGTCCTTATCTCATTTTTCATGTCTTACAATAATCAGAATTTTACAGATTAGCGCTATTTTTCAAAAGTGTTGATTAATTAATAAAAGAAATTATTCACAAATGATTTAATAAAAAATATAAGTTTATACTTTACACATATTTAATATATTCACTAACATATAATATAATATGGAATAATATATTTATGAAGCATTTCTGATGTTTATGTTACCCATTTCTTCAATTTGATTTCTGATCAGTAAATTATAAGAAGAAAAATACACATTATCTTCCCAAATAAATGGAATGTATAGAGTTCTAAACAATAATTTAGTCCTGAAATGTTTATAAAATATAAATAAATATTCATTTTTTTTTATACTAGTTTAATTATAATAACCATTAAAAGTACAATTTTTTTTAATTCTACATTAATGCAGTGATTTCTTGAAGGAAGGATGTAAGGTATGAAAGGAGTTAAAACCCCCTTAGTTTTATTAAAGTTTTAATTAAAGCCATTAATGGTCACCAATTTTATAAGATATATATATATAGGTTGTAATTAGGGTTCTAAACTTCATGCATATGTAAAATTTGTTTGGATCACTTCCAAGATATCAAACTCCAGGAGAATTAATCATAAGTATATACAGAAACATAGGAACTCTTTTTGTTCTGAAGAAGATGAACCCCCCATGCTCACTCCAAAACTAAAATCCTAATTAATATAATCTGATTAAAATTACGAAAAACAAAATTGAATAATATTGAAAACTAGAGATTATAAAATGAACTTTACAAATACATAAAGTCCTAAAGCCCTAATTATACTAATATTTTAATTTTCTAAGCAGAAAATTTAACATCAATATTTGGCAAAATTTATTGTACACCACTAAAATTTATCTCTAAGAATTCTATTGATGATTGTAAGGTTGAGAGAATAAAAATGTTTAATAACACTGTTTAAAGAAACAGATATTATTAATTAATTAGCATTAAATTAGTATAATTTATACAGAATGTTCCATTAAATGTACAATTTTTAAATAAAGAATAAATTTCAACTATAATTTCTAACTTCAATTCTTCAATTGATTTTGTTTTTATGTCTATAGAAAGCCCCACAAAAAAAAAGATCACAAGATTTGACAGGCCATTTTTGAACAACTGCCTTAAAAATTTTTCTTGAAAAAAGGCAAGCTTTTCATGCAAAATGAGACATGTTGCGCCATTTTGTTTAAATATTACTGTGTTTTGTAAATCGTTCTAAGATAACAAATTAAATATTTATCATTATCGTAGTTTGTATGGGAGCTGTGAGGACTTCAGCTCCACAGGAATATATGTAGTCGCTTCAAATTATTGAATTTTTTTTTGGTGAGAGAGGTGGATATAAAGCAATTTATTTAACAGGGACGCTTCCCATTAGGTTTTTTATTTATGAAGTAGAATAACATTCTGTTTCCTATATTATAGGTCTATAGCTTCCACAGACAATTTTTATAGCCAAGCCCATGGTATGTATACTAACAAAAATGATAGTAGATAGAGAAAATTTAATTAAAACATGGCAACCAAATAATGGCTGATTCAAAAGTTGTATACTTTATCGACACCTATATAATTATAATTATAGCAAATATAATGCACAATTGAAAATATTAGGCTAATTATAACAGTTTTTTCATCTAACATCTTTGTCCTTTCAACTTTTCAATCAATTCATATATATATTTTATTTAAATAAATAATATTATATTATGAAATTAAAATCACTACTTGTAAAATTATTTAGCTTACTTTTGATTGTTTAGAAAAAAAACTGATTTCACAATAGACCATTCGGTTTTTAATTCAGAATAATTAGGTTCAAACTCTGAACTTAGGTTATTATTTAAGTCCACTAAAAAGTGGCATAAATTTATATCACTCTGAAATATAAAACTTACTAAATAAGTATATTTTAAAATTTTAACTAAAAAATTATAATAATAGGATCACATACATATTTATCAAGTTCTTCTTTATTTTGATCATTAAATTTTTCAACAACTTTAGATAAAGAATCATTTTGAAATTTACCGGGCAATAGTCCTCGAAACTCTGATTTTATAAAATGCATCTTCCATCTGAAATATACATATCATAATCAAATTAGTAATAAACAGATAAATAGTACTGTATGATTAAAAATGCTACTTTCCCCAAAAAGAATTATATATTTAAGTACCAACAATGTTATATTAAATAATTGATATCTAGTAAATATTTTTTTTAGGTTTGATATATTACTAAGAAAGTTTTTACTATAGGTCTTATGTAAGAACTCACAAACAATACAAGTACCATTTAACACCAATCTTATTGATTTTCAATATTTTTCACTAAATGTTCTCTTAGTATATCACGAAGTAAGGTCATTTGACCCATTAAATGTTTGATTTAAATAAATAATATAAACAATAGGTTTAATAAAATAATTTGACATATTCTAAAACTATACAAATTTAATTTTCTTTTACTTTACTTAAGATTAAATAACTCTAATATTTACTCATGTCTTATAATCTATAGACAAAAAAAATATAATCACCTCTGGTCAGGTAAAAAAAAAGATGTTGGAAATCTATGCCATTCTTTTCCAGCGCAGACATTAATAATATCTAATTTTGGCAATGTTAAATTTTCATTGCTTAGCTCGGCATAAATATCAAGGGGACCATGATAGCCTAAAATTAATAAAAGTAAGATGTAAATAATAAAAAAAATATTAAAGTAAATAAAATGTATACGATTTTTTAGAAAAACCAGAGAATAATGAGAAGACATTACATCCCCATAAGTTACAGATTGAAACAATAAATATTAAGCCTATTGAATACTTATGCATTTTGTGACAATACAAAACTTAAATTCTATAATTTTTTAATATATTTAAATATAATGTTATTATGTTTTCAAAGAGCTAATTTTAAAACATAAAATTACAGCTGTAGTAAAAAAATAAGAATTATTATTACCTTTTATCAAGAGTAAACATCGAGATAATCCTAACAATACAAATAATACAAAAAATGGAATATAAGCCACATCTTTAAAGTGTTTGAATAATTTTGACAATGTGAACATATTTAACTTTGATGAAATAACTTGAACAATATTAAGTGTATCAGGTATATAATACTTTAGTGCCACAGCAGATGTAAGAGATAACAAAGGATAAATTGGAAATAGAAATCTTTCTTCCTAAAAAAAATGTACATAATATAAAATATTCATAAATCATTTTTTGAAAAATTATAAAAAGTATAATTTATATTAAATATATTAAAACTATTTACCTTATGAGGTTGAGCAATAAATACAGTGAGCCATAAATAAAAAGGAGATAAATATAACACCCACAAATTCAATCCAATATTTGTATATTGCTTAGAATCTTGAAATACAATCATAGATATTATCTATTTAAATTTTAAAAAAATAATTANTTATATGTAACCAAAAGGAGATAAATATAACACCCACAAATTCAATCCAATATTTGTATATTGCTTAGAATCTTGAAATACAATCATAGATATTATCTATTTAAATTTTAAAAAAATAATTAAAAATATTAATCTTTTTACAACACTTTGTAACAAAATTGTATTTACTTGAATCATATTTACAATATTGCAAACCATACAATAAATACTAACAAATATAGTTGTGCAAATATCTTACTCAAATAACAATTTTAATTAATTGGTAACCCAGTAAATTAAAATTTTAATGTATAATTAAGGAATTTTTATTTATTATAAGAAGAATATATAAATAATATTTTAATGAAATTTTAAAGATTATCTCAAAAACTGTCAATTTTAAATTATAATGAATAGTATAAACATTAATAATATGTAAGACTTTGGATTATTTGAATTTAGTTAATCCGAATACACTATCAGCCAGTAAAATTTTTTATTAATTGACTTGAAAACTTAGTAATGTGTTTTTTCTGATATTATAGTTTTTAGGGGTTGAGGGTTAATTTCTCCTAAACGTAAACTATTTCAGTGTGACTATATAATACTTCGACCGAATTATAAAAATTTGAGACCCTTCAAAGTGACTCAAACAAAATTTATAAATGCATATAATTCACAGTCCTAGTAATACGTTTAAATTAAATCAGATACTTAATTCATTATGGCCAATCTACTTAGCTTAGTTGAGAACAAACCCTAGCTTGGTGCATAAGTTCCAAGGTTTGACTGCACTAAGCTACGTAGGTTTTCCCGTCTTTTCTAATACAAGCATAGCTTTTCAGATAGGGTATTAGGGTAAATAGAATAATAATAATAATATATTTACCTTGTTAAAAAATATTCCAAATGGTGCAATTACTGTTAGTATGAATGCAACATTAAAGTTTAAAATACCATTATATATATAAAAACTCCAATGCTCAGTACCATACAAATCTGGTCCATGATTGGTAAATATATTATAAAATACAATATTCAACGGAGCTATAACAAATTTTCCATAAATATAAGAATCAACAAAAATTTGATAACCCTACAAATAATAAATATTAAAATGTTTTTGTTATAAAATTATTTAGCACTTTAATTCTTACCAATATTGTTAATAATGATATAAAGCACCATTTAATAAATAAGTTCTTTTTTTTTTGTCGAAAAATAACATCACAAGCAAGTGGAAATCTGAAATCATTTTATTAAAATAAAAAATCATGAAATATAAAAATTGTATTCTGTGAAACAATTTTCTAAATTTTGGGTTGAACTTTAAATTTTATTATAGACAGAAATTGAGGGTCAGAGATATTATTATCTCCTCTCAAACTATTTACTCTAACTATTAATAGTAAGGAACATTCTAAGCAAATTTAATAAAATTATATATGTATATATTATTCTCTTTCTCTACTTTAAATTTAAATTTAAAAGTGTTACTTATATTAAGTGCCAATAATACATAGACTTAAACCTACATAGTCTATACTCTATTTGCCCTAGAGTATAATAGTATAATTATATTATATAAGCTATTGAAATATTACCCAATGAGACCTGAAAATGGCCAACTCAAAAGTGTTGAAATGGCAGTTGTAAAAATAGCCAATTCTAGATTTCCATTATACCAAGAACCTATTGATAAAAAAGTCATATACCTAAATTCAATAAAATATATTATACTAAAATTATTAATTTGCAATTTTTTTTAAAGAATTATACATGGAAAAGCTTGATGGCAAATAAGCAGCAGATGCAATAAACATTCCAGGACTAAATACTGAAATGGCTAAATAATATTTAGCAATAGTTGAACCAAATTTTTTATGTATAACTCTGAAAAAAAAAAGATAAATATTTAATTTTAAACTTTCTATAATTTAATAACAAGATCAAATTCATTTTTCTAATATTACCTGTAAAAGTATATTTCACATGCAGAACAAAATAAACCTAGCATACAACGAATCATGTAAAACAACATAATTTTTCTGACACTAAAAAATAATTGGTAAATATATGCAGGTACCACATGAATGAGAATGTATAAATAAGATCTTAATGCATATGTTGGTGCATATTCCCATGTTTGAAATCCACTATTGAATATGAAATAATGAGTCTAAAATAAAGAAATCATTTTTTTTATAATTAATTAATTTATTAAAACTACTGTGAAATCTAAAAAAGTATATTTATCAAAATTTTAAATTGTTATATCAAATAAACTATAATCTACATAAATTTTATAAATATAACCAGTAAAAATTTCAAGAAGGCTTTATTATCTTTTTGATCAAATAATAAGATTGTTTTTGCTAAATGTATAAATAATTTATATGTAACCAAAAATACCTTTACACCACTTCATACACTTTCTCTAAATATGACATATTGAAGTAATACATTTACATTTAATTTTAAAATTATTTTCCTTAAAAATTAATAAAATATAAAATTAAAAGCCTTAAAAATAATTTTGATTTTGCTTTAGATATACCTCTATTATATTTAAAAAACAATATCAAATGAAAATATTTATGCTATAATTACAGGTTCCCAATAGTTAAAAGTTTCATCGCAATCAGTTATATGAATTAAAAACGCAGCAAATATTCTAGCAGATAAAATAATTTTGAATGGAGCATCAAATGTCATTAGCCAGTTTCCAGACGAAATTGTTTTTTCATTTGACCTGAAAAACATAAATCTATTACAGTTAAAATTTTTTAGACAAATTATAAAACATACTTAATATAGCAAGATTTATGTTTTGCTATCTCTTTTTTAGCACCTTTCGATTTTGGTGCCATAATAACTGTTACTTAACAATTAAAAAGATAAATTATAAAGAAAATTACATATTATGTTAAGGCATTTACTTGATTTAACTCAATAGAAATGATAGTATCTCAATACTTGAATCTTAAATTATTTTAAAATAAACTCAACCTACAAATATTGTTTCTTCTAATAAAAAATTGATAACCTAAATGTATTTAATTGGTGTACATAAATAAAAAATATACTACAAATTACATTGAATTATTTTTTAAAAACTAATTAATAGATAAGATATTATCAAGATCACAAAAAACCGGCTAATTTGGATTACATTCCTTACTATCTTAGGAAGGAACTAAATTTGATTTCTCATTTCCTCTCAAATAAAAATCAATAGTAGTGTCATTTAAACATTAACATATCATATTTAAGTCGAGTAGTTTTGAAAAAAATCAAAATCACCATTAACTAACATAGTTTTTCATAACTGTTATCACATTGCTTAAAGGTAATAACGTAAATTTCAATTATAATATCGCCATACTTGGTGTTGGAATCAAAAAATTAAAGTGGAAGTAGCGTTGTACAACTTTTTATTGATAACTATAAAACACATGAACTATTTTAAAGAGGTAAAGATATTATCTAAACCATGAATATTACTATTATGACGAGTTATCTTATTATATACAAATATACTAATTGATAATAACAATAGACAATGTTTTGAGACAGTTATATAATTATAATTGAAATCTTAAAATCTTTGTGACATCTATAGTAGCTCATCAACTATATTTCTAAAGTAAGTATTTCTGAGTATAATATAATGTTTTTGTATTATCTCTACACTGTGTATAATTTTTATTATACAGCGTAGAGTTATTAAAGTAATAGTTAGTAAATAATATTAAGAATAACTTAAATATACAACATACACGCATTCAGAACTAAATATTCATTGTAATAAAAGTTAAAAATATAATCTTAGTTATTTTTTTTTTATTTAGGTATAATACAATTGTTTTTTGTAGTTGTAGAGTTGGGCAACTAAAAAAATGTTCAATTTTAAAACTTCCAATAAACACACAGTAAATAATCCTACAGATAAAGAATTAAAAGAAGAAGGCAATCGCTTATTCAGTTATAAACAATATGAGAAAGCTATAGAGTGCTACAATAAAGCTATAGTAAGTAACGTTAAAGTAAAATTAATAGTATATTAAGTTAATAATAAGTGAACTTAAGTTCATTAGATAAATATAACTTATAATTAATACTGAATTATTACTAGACAGTATCAAATTATTAACTAGTTGCATTAGCACTTTACAAACTTTTTTAGGATAGTTTCTTTATTTTATTTTATTACTTAGATAAAAAATCCAGTTGTGCCTATATATTTCACAAACCGTGCTTTATGTTACTTGAAACTCAAACAATGGGACAAAGCATGTACTGACTGCCGGCGTGCTTTAGAAATGGACTTTAACTTTATCAAAGGGTGTTTTTTCCTAGGCATAGCTCTTATTGAATTAGGAAGTTTTGATGAAGCTATTAAACAATTACAAAGAGGTACAAGTATAACAAATTATATATTAATAACTATATCATAGAATTAAACTAACTCTTGTTTTTAATATATATCAGCTCATAACTTAACAAAAGAAAAAAAAATTAATTATGGCGATGATATTACTAGTCAATTAAGACGAGCCCGTAGACTTAAATGGGAGAAACAAGAAGAAGTTAGACAAAACCAAGAAATTGAGCTTTTGGTAATTTTTTATTTTGATGTTACTTTGAAAATTCTAAAAATTCATTATACAATTGTTTAATTTTTAGTCTTATTTAACAAAATTAATGGATGATGATTTATCTCGTAAAATAAGTATATTACCAAAGCCATCAGATAATGAACATGAAATTGAAGAGTATGAAAGTTGTGTTATGGAATTAAAAAATCAAAAAGTAAATTCATTTTTTATTGTAAATTAAGTAAATTTTTAAATCTAGAACATAGATTTTTTTGCTAAAAAATGAATGACTATTTGCTGATGACATATATACTTAATTTTGTTGCTATCCAACAAATAATAAGGCTACTTATGATTTTTGTAATAACTTAAGATTTTTATCTATTTTATTGAATTTTTTATTTATTTAATATTCAGTGCTGCACAAGGTCGAAGTAAGAAAATGTGTGCCTCAATTTCATGTTTAATAAGGTCTCACACAAGAAAGTAACATAATTTTTAGGATACAAGTATATATAAGAGAAATTTTTATTACCTCCTTTAAACAAAAAAATAAGTATATCTTTAATATGTAATCATTTTTATTAAAAGAAATGATCCCACTTTAAGCGCCTCCTTGGACTAGGACCCCACAAAATCTAGCATCAGTATTTTTGATATAAAAGTATATATTATCTGGATTAATCAGAAAAATTTGTATACTTATAAATTTTGTCAGATTTAATTAATATGACAATTTGATAATAATAAATGATAAAAAAAATTAACAATATAAATTGTTAATATAAAGATAGTAATACAGGCAAAATTGATTCCTTAACTAACAATGAGTTTCACAATTATTACCAAATGTTGAATGTATATTAGACTTTTATTATAAAAATAGTTATTGTAATATAACTATACTTGTTAAAAATAATTGAAAATTGTAATGTTTGGTTTAAAAACAAACTGATGTTTTACATTAGTGAGATTCCTAAGAAATGTTGTGTTTAAAATTGCCAAATATTTATATTATTTTGTTCTCAGGAAAAATATTCTGCTGAGCTCCACACAATTTTTGCCAAAAATGATGATAGACGAAAGGTATTCATTATTATATTTGTGATATAATGTAAAAAAATTATATTATAATTTTCATTTTTATTACTTTAAAAAAATAATTTAAATAATATTGTTTGTCAACATTTTCTAAGTAATTTTATTTTTGTAACTTATACATGTTAGGCGTTTAATGCCTTCTTCGTTCTAAATAAATTAAACTAAAGCTATTGGCCTTTATTTAAAAATTCTTTTTTATAAAATAACTTTTTGTTAAACAGAAACGTGAAGTACCAGATTATCTATGTGGAAATATAAGCTATGATATTTTAAGAGATCCTGTTATTACACCTAGTGGTATTACATATGACCGTAAAGATCTAGAAGAACATTTAATGGTATGTATTATTAAAACAAATCAATAAACAATATTAAGTTGTTTAATTTTTAATAAAAATTTTGTTTTTGTAGAAAGTTGGACATTTTGATCCAGTCTCTCGTCAAAATTTAACTGTTGATCAACTTATACCTAATTTAGCATTAAAAGAAGCAGTAGAAGCATTTGTTATGGAAAATGAATGGGTGAATTACTACTGCACCTTATAAAAATTCAATTAATTTCACTTTTACTACTTTTTATGATATAAAAAACCATTTTTTAAAAATAAATTTAAAGCAAAATCATACATTATTAAAATTATTATTACAATTTTTATATTTGTTGTGTATAATTAAAATTATTTCTTTTATTTTTTAAATACAAGTTTTTAAAATACATTTTCTTTCTTAATTTAATGACATTTACAAAAATTTAACATATAAATCCATTAAATGTGTATTTAAAAAATATAAGCGTTTGTTTGCTATATTATTATATTTTAATTGATTACTATTATTTGATGTCATACAAGAATGATAACCCTAGTTAATGGTATATAAATTAAATTATTTATTTATGAAATATGAGTGCTAGTCAATGATGTGGTTAATTGACTTTTTACATTATTGTGTATTATTATTCCTATAATCTTATAAATTAGTAATATGTATATAAGTTAAATTCCATTAATTATTATTCCAAATTGTTACATATTACATAAAAAATGTATATAAAACCCAAAAAATATTAGTTTTTTATTATTGATATATGATTCCAAATAATTTAAATTTCACTAGAGGCTTTGTTTACTATATGAAATGAATACTTAAGTATTTTGTCTAATGACTGGTAATTCTAATAATTATATTTTGTTCTGAGTTATTATTAATTGTAAAATTAGGTTCTTATTTAAATTTTTTAACTATCACTTCTTGATCTATCAGAATATATTTTTAAAAACTTTTTTTTGTATATAATATGTACATAGTGTATAATATTATGTGTGTAAATTTTTGTCGTTTACAAGTTATCTGTTAAAAATGTATACAATATGACAAAATCACAACCATGATAACTTAAATTTTTTTATATTCGTTTTAAGAATTTTGTTGCCTTTCTCATCTTAGATTAACATAACATTTTTTTTAATATTAAGGATTTGTAATAGTGAATTTTTTTTTTTGTTTTTTTGTTATATAATCATAGTTAATTGAAAATGATTATTTGATTTACATAATTTCTCTAAGTATTTTATATATATTAAAAATTAATTTATTTTTCAAAATAATTATGGTAATAAATGAAACATGTTAATTTGCAGTGTTAAACAATAGTTTAATGTAACTTACTTATGACTGTATTGATATTAATTTTCAATAGTTAAGTTTTAATTTATTTGTATTTTTAATGAAATAAAGAACATAATGAAATTTCTCAATAAAAGTAATTTATAAATATCAAATCTTACTGTTTTAAATTTATTTATTTTGAATTAAAAAATTGTATAGGTTTATTACCATTTACGATCTAGTCTTTAAAACAATAGCTAGTGTGTAACAAGGAATCAGTAATTTTTTGTTTGATTTATTTTGTTCAGATATTTTGCTCATGATGAATACAATCATTTCTTGTGCACACATTGAAGAATTTGAGGTCACAATTCTAAGTTTTTACAAGATAAATTATATTTTAAAGCGCATTAGAGATTACTAGGTGTTATCTTTTTTTATTTTTTGAACAAAACTTGAGTTTTACATACAGTTAATTGTGGTGTATACACAAGCATAAATTAAGACAAAAAATTTGAGTATAGTAAATATAAATAAAGACGAGGAACTTTTTTAGATTATAATTATAATTTTCAATTTTTTGAGGATACTATTGACGAAGGGTACTAAGTAACTAAAGAACTCCTATATTTATATATTCATATAAACTAAATTCTACTGCAATTAGCGAAATTATATTTTTTCACTCCCTATAATATTTACTGCTTGAGAAATAAATATTTTTTGTTTTCATTATTGAAGTAAAAATAATTGGATATTAACTATTCTCCAAGTTGAAAAAATTTATGTTATATTTATTTATATAAAAAAAAAATGAGTATATGAAGTATGATTTACTGGAAAAATTACCTTTAATATAAAGGACTTAAGTAATCTGCATCAAGTAAAAAAATTGATTTGTAAATCTATCATTTACGATTCATCTACAAAAATCACCATTAATGAAGATTTCAAGTAGAAACATTAGAAAAAAATTAGGATGGCCCAAATAATTATACTGTACTGTATATTTATAAAATATTGCATAGTAGTCTAAAATTAAAAAAATGTAGCCAAAAATCATATCATCTATATTAAGAGAACCTAAAGCATTATGGTACTTATAACACTCAGCCCATTGTAACACGCTTATTTTTCACATTTTTCAAATAAATCAAAAATTAAATTAAAATTTTAGATATTTGTTATTTAAAAACACATAAAATCTATTAAAATATTATTTCTTGTATTTAAAACTAAAAATAAAGTCAAATATTTCAATTAATGGTGGAGTAATAAGTATATGATTTCATTATATTTATCCAGATTTATTTTACTAGTTATGTTTGATAGAAATTAATTAATTTAATTTAAGCTTTGTCTTTTTAATTTAGAACAAATTTTAACTCAAGTATACCACATAAAAAATTATTTTTATTAGGGTTCAAATTTTAAAAAAACAATTCAGTTTCGTCAACTTTATAATTATTTTAAATGATTAACAGAAACTCTAGACTTCAAATGAAAAATTTTTCTACTGCCATAACACCCAATTTCGTGAAAATCATCATAAAAATATATAGTAACACAGGACATTTTTTTGTTATAGTGGAAAGTAATCCTTTCACGACTCCATAATTAATTTTTTAACTATTAAACATTGTTTAGTTTAAAAAAAACCAACTCGAATATATCTATACAATATTTGATTACAAAATATAAATTTTTATTACTATTAGTTAGAAATCACGGAAAATGAATGAATTTTTTGCATATTATTCTTAATTCTTTTTGAGTTAAAAAAAAATTTCAACTCGTTTGATTTTTATCCCATTTAGATCCAATAACTTCAATGAATAACAAGGACCCCATCACTGTAGTCTCCCCTCGTGAGTAGAAATTTCTTATTTATATTATAATTATTTGTATATTATAAATATATAATATTTTATTATATTATTTTTAAGTGAATCAATAAAATTAATTAAATTCTGAATATTTCAAATGTAGAATCCTTTTAAACACCAAATGTTATTTAGAAATGATTATAATTATTTCTATTTATGTGATCTATTACTATAAAAATGCAAACAAATATTGAGTTTTTCTGATAAATTTACTGTAAATTGTAATTATAAAATTTCCTGACTGCATATTATACTTAACAATAACATTTTTTAAATTTTTATAAAATTTTCTACTTAATGATGTCAATTTCAAACTTGAAAGTTGAGCTAAAAGTTATGGTAATAAATTCAACTTTTTTGCTATAAACTTTCACAAAATCAACTTTAAAGGACTAAAAAATAGGTTAAAAATGACATTTTGTAGAAATTATTTTTAAAAATATTAAAAATCAAAATAATGATTTTAAAACAAATTGTTTTTTTGTATTTAATTACTATATAATATATAGTAATTTTAATATTATTAAAACCTTATGTAATTCCCTTTTATTTTATTTAACATTTTTGAAAATCTGACCCTTTACCTCCCTACATAAGGGTATTCAAAATAGCAATTTTTTTTTTACAAAACTCAACTTTTTCAACTTCACTTTTGAAAATACTGCAATCCTTTAAATATATGTCAAATTAAAGCTTATGTTACGTACTATAAATTGAAAAAAAAGATTTGTACCGACGACCTATTTTCTATGTGCAAATATAAATGGCAGTCGAAATAGAACAAAAATAGGAGTTAATTTTGCTTTTGGAATAATCCACCAATTTCTTAAAATGAAACACTGTCTACAGATTTGCATCGAAGTGTTTCTTATGATAGTGATTTTAATCGCTGTCAGATGTCATCTATACTTGTCCCAACTATGCCACGTCCACACTGTAATGAGACCTCCCTGGTGCTAACGTTTTATTTTTGTCTTTGTTTTGTTTTTATCATGAACGCTGTTTTTGTTTAAACCCAACCTGTCATTATTTTTACTGTTGTTGTTATTTTTGTTTTTCTATGAATATGAAAAAATATTTTATTTTGATAGCCGAGTACAAAAAAGAGTGAAGTACATTTTTGACGAAAATAATTTAATTGTGTAATTGTACTAACATTCAATTAAAATGTACAGTGTAAAGTTCGAAAAGTAAAAACTGTATATTTTAGTCATTAAATCCCATTAAAAAATTAATAATACATAAAAAAAAATTTAAACTGCTCTCCTGAAAAAACAAAAATGTATTTAACTCTATTTTGCATTAAACCATCGATATATATATACATAATCAAGTTATTTTAACCTAATTCATAACATAACTTAATTAAGTTATATCAAACTGTATGAGTTAAAAATGTTATACATTTTAAATTATTTACTAATGTTTAATAAAAATTATGAAAAAAAATGCATTAAACCAAAAATAGATTTATATTTTTTTAGAGGCTAACTAATGTCATTTTGTTTTTTTAATATAAACAATTTTTTTTAATGATAAACGAAGTCTTGTAATTATTTCTATATTATTGGACGAACAATAATCTATAAAATTACCGACTAGCTGACTAGCACTATTTTCACTAAAATTTTAAATGTTTTTATAATTATAACACAAATATTATAATTATAATTATGACATGATCCGACTGAAACGCATTTGTCTTAAATTCTCCTCGATTTCGCCAATTACAATATAATAATTATAAAACTGAACCTAACACCATGAGAGTCGATAATGGAAAATAATTCAAGTGATTATTGAAAACTATCAGTCTTGGTAATTGCACATGATTTCTCAATGTCATGTAATATTACGTTATCACTTATGTTATAAACATAAAATATGTTAATAATATAAGAATTTGTATCACTTGTATGTGTATGTCATATATCATAAGAATACAAGATCACCAAAACAGGGTTCCTTTCTTTAAAAATCCGTAAAAACTAACCGCCATAACAGCATTTCGTTCGCAGTTACACCGCAATGCAATAACTAGTAGGCCTAACATTATTTAAAACATCAAGCTCAGAGGGTTCGTTCAACAAGAGCACTCAACAAGAAATAACGTGTCCGTTAAGAGTGCTCAGCTGTAGGCAATGGAGCGACAGGAACAGATAACAGATATTCAGGACGCTTGTCTTACAGCCGACCTATTCCTCGCGTTTCATGCATTCACATAGTATATCAGAAACAATACACGAAGAGTATTGAACGACTATCAATTACTAACTTTTACAATAGATTTTTACTGTGGAAAAAGTGGAAATTATTTTCCTCTTAAAAAAAAAAAAATTCAATAAGAAATTGTTTTTTAAACGGGTGATTGAAGACGCATGCATACTTACCAACCACCCCCGCCACAATTGTTTTCAATTACATCTATACTATTTGTTTACAAATTCTGAAACTTTTAGCAAATTAATGCTATTTATTGAAAAAAAATTTATAAGTTGTATAAGGTCAGGGACACGTACGAAAAATTATTTTCGCAAATTTTGTTGCTTCGTGTAACTAAGTAATTAATGCGACTTAATGTAATTAGTCCCGTCTTGTTGTCGCGCGTTTTATGCCTAATGGTTTATATAATGATTTTTTTTTTATGTATATTTAGCGAGGCCCTGCCAGTTTGTTGTATTTATACTGTTGAGAGATTTCTGAGCGCAGGAGTGGACATAATAAATGTAGTCTAATGTTAAGCTTCTCGTGTTAGCACTAGAGGTAAGAAGCTCAAGTTAATCTTCTGTCTAAAATTAAACCCAAGTACTTTGATTTCATTTGAAAGGAGAATAATGGAGTTGTCAATAGTTACAGGTAGGAAGATTTTGTTTAATTAATTTTTACTCGATATTTATCTCAACGTGTTTGAGTTATAATTGTAGCTAAATGTTTGTCACTATGATTGTTTGATGAAGCTAAATAATATACTATGACCGAGTCTAGATAAGTCATGGAGTCCATCAGTGTGATCTCCAACCCCAGCGCAGCGAGCCGTGTAAGAGTTGACTTGTACCAGCCCGTGAACAGGACCGGTGCGCTGAAGTCTTAAATATGCCACCGTTCAAGTGCACTCAAATAATTTTGATACTTTCTATTATATTACATTTGATAACATTTATTTAATTTAAAATTTATATTTCTATCGTAAAATAGAGCTAATTTTGCACCTCAAGTATAAGATTATACATATATAGTGCACACACATATTATTGCATTAGACATACTGGTCGATTGATTTATTATTGATCACTAGTTTAAATGTTGGGCTTTATTTGGTATTATTTATACTTCGATTTATTAGTAATTAAACATTTTATAGGTCCATCCCTTATTCCTTATGAGAATACCGACTTAATTTTTTTAAATAGCAACATACACATTTAACTAGTTCATACAATAGAAAATGATCTAACTAGAAAAATAACTGGTCGATAATAACTTTTAAAACAGTAATTTAAAAGTTATGAATATTTCTATACACGAGGAGAGGTGTAGCGTAGTAAAAAAGTACATAATGATAAAAATAACATAACTCGCACCTCGTGCTTAGTCTGTTTTTTAAGTCTTAATAACTTTCATAATTATTATAATTTTAGGGTTAATCTAGTTGTCAATGATAAATCAATCACTCTGTATATATTCGAGAAAATATAGACAACATTACGTTTACACATAAATGATAAAATTTTCCTTTTTTAATAAAATAAATAATTTTTGTCGTTATTGAGGTATCGCCATCTCAAAGTTGACCCTGACGCTTCACCACTGATTACAACTATCATAATTTTCACTGCCGAATGCATCCAAATAAGTAGTTTGATGCAGAAAAAATTATTGAGTTAAATTCAATGGACTTAATACCAATTCTTGGTAGTCGATAGTATCACCATCTGGCGTGGAAGACGTATTGCAGAATTCTTCGGACGATTTAGTCATCATTTTTGAAACCATACTTAAAGGGTTCTCAAATGTAACCGAGTTTTTCATACTGCTCAAGTCATTTTTTGAACTCGACCGATCCTCTGTGTCCAAGTATTCGTCATGTTCTATCAAGTTTTCTACGCTGCTCTCCAAGCTTGCTTCTGGAGTGGCTTTGGGCACCTGCTTTACCTATTTAGTATAGAGTAACATAGACAACCGTTAAAAAAAATTGATTTTTAGCTAATTTTGAATAAAATTCTACCAACCTGATACAACTGTGGCTGAGTTTGTTCATCGACCCTCGCGCATGACTGTTTTAGGGCCGGTTTCAACAAAACCATTGGTAAAACTTCGGCCGGTGCCGGATTATCGACAGCAGATGTATTGTGCGCAGCCATAGGATGATTTCTAAAAGGCATGTACTTGTAGAACTCGGCCATTTTATCGGACATACTCTTGTGTCGACGCCTTTTGAAGCAAAACGCAGGACAAAAGCACAACATGATTCGTAATGCACAACAGCACATGCCTATGAATATCATGCCGGGACCGATAAATCGAAGTTGAACAGTCTTAAAACCTTTCTCGCCAGTGCCCACGAACGCTATGATAAGACCTAAGGCCACTGAACACAAGCCTACATAGAGTAACGTGTTGGCTGCCGCCCCTTGTTGCAGTTCAAACAGTCGACGGTCAGCCGCACTTTCCCCGTAAGACAATGTATCATGAATCTGCCAGGACAAACACATACAATTAATACATTGATAGAAGAAGCACAAAAATAATGCATCGTCGATTTGTTTATAAAAATCAGTTTTTACTGTTTTCCATAAGAAAAATCATAAATAACAAATTAAAGAGTTTTAAAATACATTTTTTTTTTTTTGCTTTCGCATGCGATTTTGTAACAAGTATTTAGACACCCGAGACTTATCATAGTTTTTACAAACCTGTACTTAAAAGTTGAAAAATGTTTACCACCCATTTCATCCTCTAGGTAAAATATTTACTCTAATAATCGATTGCATAAATATAATTAGGAAATTTCTTTTATACCTGTCATTTATGTTTATACTACATCAAAAAATAAAGTTTAAAGTCGAAAATAATTGTGTTTGTTTTTAAAAACACGCTATTTACATTCATAATGAAATAACTCAAAAAAATAAACTTTAATAATTAACTTTACTTGCGATCATATTGATTAACTAAATATCTTTACATATTACTTACGAGTCATATCGTTACTAAAGGATGTATATTTGTTTTTTATTTCATTTTTTATATTGTCTTTTCTTAACTAAGTTTGTACTTCAAATCATCTATTTTGTCAAGAAAATTGGAGAAAAAAAATTGCTGTTAACTTTAGCTTAAACCTTAATCTAAGTAATTTTTAAAACGCCAACCAGTAAATAAAGATTGATAAAAGTGTTATTTCAACTCATAAATAAATTACTATTAATTATCTAAACTGATTCAAACTAACGACAATTTAAGGAAAATAACTATGAGTACATTTTTTTTTAACTTGACTGTAGTATAATTAATTACATAGTCTCTCTTTTTGTAAAATAAATGAACTAATAATTTTAAAATACAATTGCAGTTAAAATAATAAATGACATGTTTATTATTTCCAAAGGTAATACAAACGCAATTTGTTAAGCAATCAACGGCTTTTAAATTTGAATTAAACATTAATTCATGTCATAAATAATGAATATAAAAAGATCAATGGCTCTAGTATGAAAAATAAATTTCTAAATTAAAAGAATAATAATCCAAGCTCCCTCTGAAATTCGTTGAAATTAATTGAACTATAAATTCCTTCATAACTGTGCGCATACTAAGAGTTTTCATTTTATACTCAAATTTTCAAAATATTTTGAAAATATTTTAATTTCATACCTCGAATTCAAGGTTAACATCCATATACTCAGTATTGACTAAAACTTTGTACGCGATATGACCTCGCAGATAATAAAAAAAAAAAATGAACGTTAGACTCATCCAATAGGTCATAGGTTGTTTTATAGTTTTTCTGAGTTAACTATTCTTCTCCTAACTTAAAAATATGATTTTATCTCTTAGACGTGTAAGTTGTGCAAAATCAAACGATTAATATTTCAATCCTTCTAAATTTAGTATTATAATATGTAAATGCATTACTATAAATGATAATTATTTACTCTGTATAACACTCGAAACTAAATATTGTCACCTATATCGTCGTTAATAATTTCCAACAATACTTTTAAATAAAATTTCGTTTGTTTTTAGTAACAATAATCATTGTAATAGTATCAATAGAAAAAAATGTATTTTGGTGGAACATTTCTTGAGAAACGTTTGAAATTAAATGGAAGCTACTAGTTATTGTTATGTTATTTGATGAATAATAATCTAGACAAAAATGTCGCGTCAGTGACTATCATATTTATTAGAATACTTTTTAAGATAATACATTTAAATGTTTAGAATAGTTATAGTTGATTCGGCTCTATTCTCTTTTGATTAAAACGTCCGGATAAAAATAATATTGCGTTGCGTGACTTCCCTCGCCTAAACAAAAAATGATACTAACAAGAGCGATTCGTTCGATTTCAAATTTAAAAGTTTCTTGTTATAATAACACAGAAATTATTTTAAATAATGATGTACTTTATGTCTAAAAATTGCTATGGCTTCATCAATATTCGAATGCTATGTGAAGTATATGATTAAATGCGATATAATTTTAAATCACACAAAGTAAGTACATGCTTTATAGTTTTAAACGCTAAATATTTGATTAAAGAATATTCGTTTTGTCCATGTGACATAATATCGTACTGACCCAGTTATAAAAAATTCATTGAAAATGAGCACACCTCGTCGATTTTCATTTGAGTACATAATATAAGCCTTTATGGACGTAAATTTAGCGGTATTCGCTCCTTAAGTGAACAATAACGTTACGACAACCACAGGTCAACTTTCAATTGTCTCGTTATGAACGATAATATGATAACGCCTTCGATATTGATTTTGAGCGATATTAAAAAATACCACACATAATTTATACAAGTTCTCAATCCATACGGATGTGAGAATACATCAAACTGGGTTACTCGTACTAGTTGACGTCCAAAAAACCTATGGGAAATATTGAACGTCGGACTTTACTCAAGTTAAAATACCTCCAATAAATAGAAGAAAAATTGACTTGCGAGTTATTTATTAGCTATCACGATCAGAATAATAATGCAAAATATGACTAAGTTTCTCTCGTGTGATCGATTTTAACGCAATACTCCATTGGCACTTTTAAGTGCACAATATATTTTCTATGCTAATCATAATTCTCGTTTGATTTTATACTTGCCTTGTTTTTTTTTCTCCATTTTTTATGTGGATCTCCTGGCAAATGAATTAAAATCGAACGGTCTGGTGCCGCACTCAAATCAGCGTCTGGCGATGGTCCTGCGGGTCCCGGCCATGCTGTAGATGCCACTCCAACAGTTTTGTTCTGTAAAAAAAATATTTAATTTTCAATCAAACTTTAAATGAAATGTTAATGATCATTGTATTTATAAGTAATTCGTTTTTAAGGAAATCAACAAACAAATTTAATAATGTAAATTTAATCTGATTCGCATTTATTCATAAAGGCGTAAAACTCATAAAACAGACTTTGAATTCGTAACATTAAATAATACTATGTTTACAGCAATTAGATTTAACGCCACTTTATAAATTAATATAACAAGCATTTATGAAACTCCAACTAACTATTGATATACAAAAAAATCGTTCGACCAACACAAAAAGTCTGCAAAACGATTTCAACGATATCTTTCTTCCAAAAATAGCCAGGAAACGCGCCTAGAATAAATTTTGTACAATTTTTTACTTAGTAGTAACGCTTCTAAAAAGTTATAGCACTTCCTTGACAACAGCCTTATAATGGAAATACATAAAAAAAACAAGTACTCGATTGGCAGAATACCGTGATTACAGCTCTATTTGTTTTACTCGAATAGTGTACTATATGGAAAATTTGTATAATTAAAATCAGTTATTTTTTATAACAAATGTTGAAAAATCAAACGTAAAACTACCAAATTTTATTTATGTTTATCGACAACGGATTTCAACTTGTAACCAGCATTGTAATGTAATCTCCCAGGGAATAAGAATAAAACGAAAAATAAGATGAATCGACCACCTGCTGCTGAACAAAAAGCAAATACAAATTTAAAAACAGAACTTTTGTTGTAATAGTATAAAGACAAAGTAATTTTTAGTAAATAATTGATGAATTTAAATTTTAAATAAATCGATTTCGTTACTCAAATAACAGTTTGGAGAGATTGGATAACCATTGAAATTTATCATATTACTGTTGTTATAATAGTAATGGTTTTTTTCCAGAGTTTACTATTGCGAGAGATTAATCAATGACAAGCGCAAATATTGAAATGGTTTTTTAACTCGCTATTACTTCAGCTACATATTGCTCGTCGTAATAGATTTAATAAATTATAACCAAAAAGGGCCTAGTTAGTAACAAAATTCATTTTGAAAATTTACATTCTATTGATCCAATAACGGATAACGCAGATTATGGAAAAACAGTACTTGTCCCTTTTATTTGCACCATCAATGTTCAATCTTATTTATTGAATTTAAAATGTTTATTTGCAAGTATAAATATATATATATATATACACGTAAAACGTTGTTTTTCATTACACTTCACTTGAGATAACATGGAAAAGAATACTTTACGAACTCGAGGTCCGTGGGCGCCCCTCGAAAGGATACCAAACTTTTTCAAATGAGTTACACGATACTTAAACTCCTAAAAAGATCCTTTTTTTTTTAACTTGAATTTTGATCAATAAAATACAAAAAACGCTGCGTTTTCGACTCGAACCGATATTAAGCAACAAATATGACGCTTGTCTAATGGGATCATTTATTGGAATATCTGAGAATTTAATATGCGAAAAAATAATTACATTCGATTATTACTAGGCAACATTAACATACGTAGTTGTGAGACGTAATGAAAAGTTATTATGTCTGCAGTTCATAATGCAAAACCCTTCAGGGCTGATAAAACACTGCGAAACACAAGCGTGTCAGCGGATTTAATGATTTCAGTGTTTTATACTTTATTCGTACAGAAATAATTATTTCATTTACGACCTCATAAACATCTTTTTGTTTTCATACTCGGATAGCATTTAAAAACAACCATTAAAATAACAGTTTTATAATAGTATATGTTTTAATAATGTAAAATAACTATCATGGTAATATTAATACTATATATGGTGTAGTATTATTATAAAAACATGGTACAGATAGAAATATTAAAAGGAAAATAAAACAGAGAATGAGTGTAGAGACAAGAATAAAACTGTAAAGAAGTGCAAAGACAAGGAATAAAAAACGAGTACACGATAGTATTTATGTATTTCGATAGTAAATGTTCAGGACCGGACCTAATCTAAAAGCAAAATGAACGTTACTCAAGGCACTTGAAAAAATTCGGACCAATTTTATACGACGCATTGCACAAAGTTTTTGGGATTATTTGTACCAGGATTTCATGAGGCAACGACTCAATATTTCAGACGTTATTTTGCGACAATTATCAAAATCTAGTACCAGGAATTCATAAGGACAACGTGATTACCAGTGTCCCTAGAACATGTCCGGCGTCTCGTCGTGGCTGTAATGTTATCACGCAATACCTATAGGAGGCGTCCAATGCGCGACATAGACACGCGACTACCGGGCATCGTTAGCAGTGCATCACAACACCTGCAACTGACGTAATGGTGACATTTATAATGCATATGAATTCTACGTATCCCCTACGATTTTTCGATCGAAGGACAACACCATGGCGATCGATCGCTGCGACGAGCGTACCTTAACACTTAAGTTTGCAAGATTTATTAAAATACCATGTTCGCGAGACGTCATGTATCGAGCTCACATTACTAGTATTTTAAACTGGAATCGGTATTTTGTGACAAAAATCAAAAGCGAGTACAACCAATTTAAAAGAACTAACGCATTAGTAACATACAAGTGCTCAAGAAAGTATCCAGAAGTTGGCTAACTTTTTTCCGACATTATTCTCCAATGTGTTCCCGTCTCATCATTTTCTGATACTGAAATTGTAGTTTTTATCTGAAATTCAACACCGCAAACACAACTTGCAGTGTTTTCGCGTTACGCAATTATTTCATACCTCAATGTTGTCAGAAAAAGATTTAGAACTTATTTTAGCATTAATTTATCGAATTACATTAAGCAGACATATCAAACTGATTTGGTGTAAAAAACACTTGTGATTTTCATTGTATGTTGTTATTTAATCATAACATTGTTGAAAACATACTTTTAATGGTTAAGACTCATTGACTTAATTAATGGCAATATATTTTGTTTATCGGCAAACTCAACTAGAAAACTGGTGATTTTGAGTGTGAAAAAATCAAAATTCCTATTGTTACTGTATACAAGTTATTTATTCCGTAAAATTTAGGAGCATATTTTAAGGGAGGATACTCCCTCAGCTCGGTATTTTTCTTAGTAATCGCTATTTTTATGTAACATTTTAACAAAAAAAAATTATCAAAAGCATATAAAAGAAGTATTAAGTACGACTCGAGTAAAATTATTGTCTTAATCGTCTTTTTGTTTCAATTTTTTCTAATAGAACTTTCTAACGCCGGTTTTGATCATAATGATCCTATGAAAAACTTTTGTAAAGTCGTGCATTATATTTTTGAGCACTCGAACCTCGCATTGATAATAAAAAATGTATATGAATAACGACTATTAAAATTGTCAGTGTCATTTCTGTAAATGTGTAGGAAAACGGATCAGAACGAAATCACATGCCTATTATTTAGAACATCAATATTTATTTTGGATTAGACAAAAAAAAACGCAGGGAAAATCAATCTAATTTTTGACGATTGCAAAAATAATAATTATCCAATTTAGACTACGTGAAAAAATACTTTTTTAATGGTTAAATCGAACGTTTAGCTATAAGAATATTAAAGTGAAATATTACTACAGGTGCGCTAAGGATTTTGTGCAAATGGATTCATAATGTAACTAATTAATCACTCATTAGCATGTTTGATGCTAAAATATTTTGTATTCTTTGAAGAAAATTTAACTATAATTGAAATATTAAAATATTATAACCTTTTTGTCTATTATATAAATTTAAATTTGGTGCTTCTTATCAACTTAACTACTTCTTAATCTATAGAATATGTTCATTTCCTAGAAATAAATTTGTTATGACATTTACTTGGTAATCTCTACACATAATTTATGGTCTTTGTTGCGCAGTTAGGTAATACAATTTCAACAATATATATATATGTATTTTTTATAAATATTTTCATTTCTCTATAGTAAAATTTAATTTCAAGTTAATCTTACATGAAACAGTTTATTTAACAATATAAAACGATCGGTTTTACATCCTCCCGAACTTAACATTTTACAGAAGGTGGTGATCCTCTTTTACATGTTAGGGAGCTTGAGAACACTTAGTTATTTAACAATATAAAATTTTTAATTGTAACGTAACATAATATAAATAATCTGAAGTTCATGAAGAATATCAAACTTGAAATTTTTTATGAAAATTAAAATTTAATGGTATAAAGTCATGGTTTAGAACAAACCATTTTATGTCGAAGGAGACACGTCTTCTTCAACATAAAATGTATTGAAAAAAATAATTAGAAAATAAATAACCTAATAGTCTAAACTTATATAATAACTCGTATAATACGTTACTATTGCTATGTATTATAATACATAGATTTTTTAAACGTACATCTTTATTGAATTTATTTTGAAGTACTCGAGATCATAAAAAGATGAAATCTTTAAGCTGACGACATATACGTATGTAAAAACATTTGTTAAAGGTACGCTAATTCTAATATAAAAAAAAGTAATAAACTTTTTAGAGTAAATTTGTCCGTATCATATTTTTGTATGAGTTAAGCGTTAAAGAAATGTACACGATGAAACAAGGGAAGTACCTTAAATCTGTATAGAAGTGATTTATTTTTTTATCATCTGATCTTTTTTTGTTTATAAATAAAATACAAACATTCATAACCATTAAAACGTCATACAAACAATAAAACTTTAAACTTAGGTTTCGACAAATACAAGGCTATTTTCAACGGTACAGCCTTAACAAATTTCTGGGGTCGAGTAATTTTAGAAAGTGGTTTACATTTATAGTACCTAAGAGCGTCAGAACTATTTAAAGTTTATCAATTTTCATTTCTCATCGCGGTTTCCAAAATTTTACAGCCAATAATAAAACAAACTTGATGAAATCGCGCATCTAAATATTTTTGACATTTTATTCGCAATGCCAACTATATTTCCCATAAAGAAAGCACTTTGGATTTATAGTGTTGTATTGATGTTGCTCCACAATTACTTAAATTATTTCAAGTACGGATATAACCTTCAAAATGTTTATCCATTAAATTATTCATTAAATTCAAAAGAACTATTCATTAAGTACGGCAGATAACAAGATTAGCCGTCTTTTCTAAACATTTATTAACCTGTTTTCCAAATTCTCTTTTATTTAAGTACCTACAAGAAGTTTTTGTTTGTCTATGTGCCCCCTTATGACATGTATACCGTGTGCACTTTCTATAATTAAGTTAATCCTATCCAATATTGTTTGCTTGAAAATATTTCGGTTGTTCGATATATATATTTTTGATATACTGACTCACAATAGTTAAACCATATTAATTTATGGCCAGTATTAGATCTGCGGCCAGTTCTTGTTAGTTTGACTTGCACAAAAATTAATATGATAAAATGCATTTGTTAAATGAAACTCATTAGGTTATATGTTCAGCTCTAAAATCGAATTAAATCTACCGGTTGAAATTTCGTTAATAATCTTTTAAACGATATTATAATTTTCTATTAACACGATACTACATCAAGAAAAATCAGCTTCTGGAAAAAAAAACCATGACGAATGTTTTCAATTACATTATAATGTAGTTTACTTTTTCAGTCATTTATTTATTACTCGACATTAAAAGATGCAAACAGTTTTATAGTCGCAACTTAATAGTTTCAACGTTACCACGAACGGAATAAAAATGACATTTTATAGATGGACACAATCCAAAATAGTTTTTATTCAACAGATCAAAAAAACTAACGATATGTGTATGCTCATAACGCATACAGTGCAAACTATTTGTTGTGGCCATTTACTTGTAATGGTGTACAATAAAAATATATATTTATAAAAAAAATGGCATAAAGCTAATGATATTAAACATGCGTTGTGGTTATCCTCATTTAAAATGCTAAGCAGTTAACTCAGTATCTGAAAATTAATGTTTTTATTTGTAAATAAAATAGTACTTTTGTAAATAAATTTGTATTTTGTCTTGTACGCTAATGCAGTTTTTTACGCCGTGTTATAATTTGTACAATACATACCCACGTGGAAGGAGGAAACTCCGGAAAAGGAGCGATATTTTTCGTGGCCACGTGACTTGGCAATTGGAATCTATCCCTGCGGATTTTTTTCACCCGGATCTTTTGTCTTTCTCGAATATAAAGTGCTGCCTGCATACCGGAGCTAGCCATAATCAGGACACATCATTGAGGAATTTCGTTCTCATCGTTTCGCTGAACGAGTATGGCTTTTTGCGAGATTAAGACATGATTGACAGTGTGGATTTAAATATAACCTCTTAGCTGATCCACTAATGTACGATACGTATATTGAATTCGGACGGGCTAACTATAGAAACGTGACGTCTTTGTTGCAGTCACCTATGAAGTGATCCTTTCTTTTTTTAATTTGATGCGACACGAGAAAATATTGACGCGCATTAGAGTAAATGTTCAGTTTGTTTTTTCCAATTTTATCACGATTTTTATAATTGAAAAACATTTAAAACAATGATTGTTATCTATTTAAATATTTGTCTTCTATTGGATCATAACAGAATTTTTTTTTTTATAAAATATCATTACCTAAAACCAAGTTTAGGTATTAAGTTAATATGCAAATAAAAATATTACATTTTTGGCATGCTGGTTAACGAATCGTATGTTATAACGCATCAATATTCTCTTTTTTCTCGATGTAACAGAAAAATTATATCATTTTTCTTATACAAAATAACAATATATTTTTATTAACAGAAGCGCGCAGATTCAATGTTTTGCCAACGTTATTGAGCGAATTCCACTAAATATGAAGAGGTTAACTTCATTTATTCGGTATTTGGCGATACGTTAATTATTATTATTTAAAAAATATGCGTACCCCACACAAAAACAAAAGGTTAATTTAATGTCATCAAATGGTGCAGTGTTTTACACTATAAATCACAAAAATATCATGTCTGTAAAAATATTAAAACCATACAAATACTTACAGTAATAAGCGAAATATAAATCAAAAGTTAGTAGATAAAAATAAATAATTCGCTGTAAACCTAATTTAAAAAAAAAACATTAATTAAATTACTTTTTTAAACTTTAATTGTATCAAATTATTAATTTATGTGCATTAATAATAATAATTGATTTGTAAAACATATGTGTTTTACATAATACACCGATGTATTAATTTTGCCTACACTTTGCGCCATGTTTCTCTATTGTTTGATATGATTCAATCGTAGAGCCGTTTTACGCCCACACTTGAATTTCATACTACACTAAACTTTATTTGTTGATTTATAATGTAAATTATAACTATATTTGAAGTGCATACGATTATAAAAAGATAAAATGACAAATATATTGTAATTTCAATCAAGAACGATTGATCAAAGATCATATATGCTATTTTTATTCTTTTTTATACAAGACAAACTTGTCCTTGTTGTTACACTGGATCGTCATACGGCATATAAAATATTCATCCAAATCTCCGTACTATCCATACGATAAACATATAAAAGCTTTTATAATCATATACCAAGTCATTAACAATCCGACAACGATTCACTTTGAAATTCGATCAAATATTTCACAGTGAATTCAAATATCATGCAAATGAGTCTAACTTCAAAGTTTAATAATTAATAGATGTATACAGGTCTCTATGTGCATCGATTCAATTATAATAGGAATCCGTACGACCAATTGATTACAAGAATTACAAAGGTTCAAATAGAACCGTCATCAAGTCTTATACTTCTAAAACGCAACGTTTCAAATGATAACTCACACAAAGCAATAGGTTTTGCCTTGACTCTCTCGAATAATATTTGTAAAATCAAATGCCGTCAATAAATTGAAAATTTACTAATCGTCATATTATAAAATTAGTCATTCTCACAGGGAGAAAATGGAGATAGAATCTCCCACGATAAAAAAAATATTCATAGCATAGGTGTACTTCGGAGAGAGTAAAAGAAATGTCTTGTGTATATCTCTCCTAAGAAAAAAACTCTAAGAACACCCATGAAATGAGTTTATATTTAGATAAATAATTCGTTAAGTATTAAAAAAGTATAATTTTTGGATTTTTAACTCTAGTTTTAAGCCAACTTTTTATGACTTAGATTTGTCTGAATATGAAACCTTGTCTCATCTTATAGAAAAAATCATTTTTCACCCTGTAAATGTAAATAGCAATGCATTTCGTATGTCTACGCGATATAAATGTTGCGAGATAAATGTTTTTTTCTTCTCCTGTAAAATTCAATCTTTGTTAATTAATACCTTCCCGTGTCATCGCCTCGGTTAACAATTGAAAAATTAATGCTAAACTTAACAAAAGATTTCCGAAATTATATCTATGATTTCCAAATTTGATTGATTTATTTAAGATTGACATGTTTTGGTTCAAGTCAAGGAGCAAATTTCACTTAGACAGTGCGTGAAAAACAAAGATAATTATTATTGTTATGACAATTCTAACTTTCAAAATTCATGAAATTAAATATACGGTTGCATATAAAATTTATCTAACATGAAGAATTTGATCCAAATAAATCCCCTACACACCAAGTATAATTAAAATGATTAAATATAAATGTTTATCAAATGTTATCTTTTCGAATAATCAATATTTTTAACTGTCACTATTAATTTACATAATTTATTAATTAACACGTTCAAGTCAAATTCTTTTCGGAATTACAAACAACACATCTGTATTTTGTATACTATACTACACTAATTGTTGTCATCTCATCACTCGTTTGGGCTATCTCTTTTCATAAACAATTTCATAGTATATAATTCAGCGCAAAAAGTATTTGACACAGACATTTTCTGTTTTAGTATGGCATACTTATGTATGTTTTTTGTATTTACCTCGGGGAGTTCGAACGGACTTTGCAATTTGACTTGACCGAATGGTGAAATGGGAGTGGTTGGGGTAACCAGTGAAGTGGAGGCCCGTAGATGATCCAACGAGGCCGGAGCATATTGTTGCTGGTGCTGCTGAAACCTTCGCTGAAACTGTTGATGTATAAGAGCATCGGTGTCAGCCGTATTCCTTTGCTTATGCTTGTGCCGTCTGCTGGCTAAAGATGCGCCTCCTGCAGCTGCGTACATTTCACTCTGCACAAGAGAAAAACCGCAAAAGCAGCACAAACTAGTACAGAGATTTAAGTTTACAGGCCTACTACTAGACCCCTCTGGGTCCTGCTCATTCTCGTTATCCTGTAAGAAATAACACAGCGTATATTTTACCATGTTTGTCACAACATTAATGATCAACCTTAAGCATTTCCTCGGTGATTTTTAATGCGTTCTGTCTATGATGAGTTCTACCAATGGCTGTACTACTTTGACAAGTTGTCTCAGAGAAAAACAACATGCGTGTGAATATAACAATTGCTCTCAAACTAATAGACCAAATCTACAAACGTTAGTTTTAGGCAAAAGTATTACACGCACAGGGATATATCATGTTTAAAAATCATCATAAAATAAACTATAATCCATTACATTCTGTTATCATCGAGCCCTCCACAAATAGCCAATACTAATTACATATGCCGAAGTGCATTAACAATTTATAAAACACTCGTTTTCCCATGTTCCATTGTAAGTCGTTACCAATGAAAAACATAGAATTTTCCATAATCTGGTTAGTTAAGTCGGTTCATATTGATGAACATAAACGTAATTACTGTCATGTTTTAAACAAAGAAACTACTATTACAGGAGCTTATATGTATTCATCATTATACTGTACACGAGAGGCGAAACTTTACAAGATTACTTTTTAATCGCTTTCTATATTTCAGTTGAAATTGCCTACACGTGCAGTTGGTTGCAATAAAAATATTATAAGATAGAATATTTTTAGTTACTTTCTGATTATTATCCATTGTGTATGTTTTCATCAGATCAGTTTGTATAAAATACAAAATTATAAAAAAATATTTTTTTATTTATTTTCTCAGGTATGTCTAATGTATATATATTTCTTATTCAATATTTACATTTAAAATATATTTCAAAATGCACTTTGTTCGATCTATTATATTATTCAATATTTTATGTTCGTCAAAATAAATTAATGATTGTTGTGATGAAATAATAATGCGACACCTTATTAATTATAAATTCATTTTTACCATACGTGTCATTTTTTAGTTTGAATCTGAATTATTAATATTTAGAGCTATGATTATCATAAAATATTATAATATTAGCCATACATCAATTCCTAAATATAAAAATGTTGTGCGATGATTAGCTAATATCAATCTATAAAAATTCACTCTCATGTCCATCATGTCAACACGTCGCATTAAACATTCATTTTTTTTAACTCTTCGTATTAATACAATCAGAAAAAATGTCAATAAGTTTCATAATATTTAAAATTTACATAGATCTAATAGTATTCTATCGATTTATTTAATTTCATGTTGTATTAATTTAAAAAATACATTTTCAAAGTCAATTATAAATCAAATACACCACCCAGTATTTAATTTATATATTTTTTTCTAGGAGCTATAAAAGATGAAATTTAAATAGTACTATAAATTACCCATATATTTTAAAAGGGCGCTAACGCAATGCCCAGAAATAGTTACAGCTCCTCCTGAAGTAGACATGAATTCAATACTGTACATATAGTTATTAAAAATAATAAAAATTTAAAAAAAAAGTGAAGGCTAATATTTTTTATATTAATTTTCTTAAATGTTGTTTAATTGTATACGATTTATAATTGATTGAGAATAATAGTATTAATTTTAACCTTAAGATGGTCTATTTTATATTAAATATACTATTTAAACAATTTTTTTGTATTTTATTTGCTTTATAGTTTGTAGTGTTCAATCTATATACATTTGTATGGAATCGATTATGCGCAAGATTTAAACATTAAGCAAATGAAATAAAATATATAAATGATTTCAAACATTATTGTTCGTAGAAAATAAAATATTTTTTATGATAGAGTATGAATTGCATGCATGTGAAGAGTTTTATAGAGTTTACACTTTGCAAAGTAAAAATTACTTTGACAAGCGAAACGCTATAACAAACACGAATTCACCTCAAGGGTACATTGTAGGAAGATTTTAAACCATCAATTTTTTTCAGCCTATTTGAAAAAAAAATCACTAGGATAAAATAAAATAATGGGGTATAAAAAATGTGTTTAATCTTATAATTTTTTTTTTCAAACGCGACACGCGATAACGTTGGCAAAACATTACACTGGCTTATATATCTTTAATTTCATCTTACAGCAAACCAAGAATAATCCTACCTATACATTTAGAGTATCACCCAAACACTTCGATATATTATTATGTTATTAAATTTATAATAATATAAGTATTTTCCGTAAAAAAACTTCGTGGTAATCGACGGGTCGTTGCAAGCGCCATTGTTCGTTGGCAAGAAAATCGACGATCGAGATCATTGTATTTTTTATAACAGGATGAAAACACAGTGAAAAATTGAAAACTAAAAATCACGAAGAGTACGAGGATTCGACAAATCGTTCGACTATCGCGAAAAGTTGTTAAACGCCACTAAACCGACTTCGGACTCGCCTTTGGTCGAGAGCGTGATCGCGGAATGTTCTATTGGGCGCATGTCTCTTTTTGTCGGCCTTGTGTGATCAACAGTTAAAAAATAACAACACGTACCATAATAACAATAATAATAACAACATGTGACCGTAGAAACATACATGTCTCTCGCAGAGCACTAATTGCACCACCCTTCTAAAATGTTTGTTTTTTTATCTAAACAAATATTTTGTAAGACTAAATGGCTTAATGTAAAGAGATTGGTTTTGTCAGTGAATAGATAACAAAAATAGTTTTAGCAACGTTACGTCAAGTTTTATCAAGTTAACGAATAAACCTGGTCTTAATAGATACGTGTGACTATAACTCTAAGCTTTTTTTAAATACATTTTTAGATAACAATTTAATTGAAAAACTATTAAATTTAAAACATGAACATTTTGATTTCCACCCTGCACTGTATTAGTCCGTACATTAATGAATACATTTTTATAAGTCCCTACAGGGACTTGTCTTTAGGGAAATTATTGACAAAGTATGCATGTCATACATTGTCAACATTTTTAGAAAATAATTTATTTATTTTTATGGAAATATAAAAATATTAAAATAGATATTTGAATTTTATTTTTATGCAGTAACATTAAGTTATAAATTTAGTTATTAAAGTTATANGAATTTTATTTTTATGCAGTAACATTAAGTTATAAATTTAGTAGCAAATACAAAAAAAAATTACTTCCACAATAATTGAATTAACTTACTTGATATTGAAGAAGATAAACTCTAATTTTTATTAATATCCGATAGTTAGCATTCGACAGTGATATATTTGCACATCTTTTATGATATTAATCATGAAGTATGAAAAATCTATAAATTGACAAGGTCAAAGAATGTTTAAACGTGATACAACCCGTCGAAATGTGAAATTATTCGTTACACCTAAGGAGGTGGTCCTTATTTTTCAATCTAAAAAAAATTTAATCCAGATATTCTGATTTTATTCTGTACAATAAATAAATAACTTTGATAAAGTTTGAATATTCTAGGTCACCCCTTCATACCTTTCACAAGGATTGAATATTGTTGAAGAGAGGTCAACATTTGAAGCATTTATCGTGTACATATGTTACACATTACTACGAATCTATTCCTCTTCGTCAATTTTCAGTATCTTTGATATGCACAAAGAGGTTGACCTACAACACTCGCACTTGACCAATATTACTTAGTTATTGTACAGAACAAAATACTAAAAACCTGGCATCGAGTTTTTTAAATTTGATAAGGACCACCTTAAAACACGTGGTACAATTAAAGACTCCTGTTTCGAATTTAGATTCTAAACATCATTAACATAATATTACTGATTGATTCAAGTACAATTTATTAATTGATATTGCCAACATCAGTTATGCATAACTATAATAAAAAAAAAAAATTTTCCATGCAATTTTTTCATCAATAATAATTTTTATTTGTTTTTATATAACATTACCAATTGTAGGAATTGATGTATTTTTTTGTCTGTATTGTTATTATCCCATTGATTTCTTATACATTTTTTGACAGCTTTATTGATTAAAACAATAATTCAAAATTAAGCTACATTTAAAAAATTTCACTTCTTGACCTTATCATCTTTATGTTGATATTCTATTTACAATGTCACTATCTCAGAGTGAATTTTTCATCCCAACAATTCAATCGAATTACTTTGGGCGATAGAGTGAAATTCAAATTAAATTAATCTAACTTCTATGTACGAGTAAACTACAAAGGTATGTTGACATTAAAAATATTGACACCGATGGAATACCCATCACATACTGAAGTAATTTACATTTTTCAATTAAGTTTTCAACAAGTGTTGTAGTTTTTGGCTCTATTGTGTTAGATCAAAATAGGTTATCACTTTTACGATAACAAAAAAACGTCCAAATATATTTTTTATGAAAGACACGTTCTTTACAGACAAGTACGTATAAGTGTTCATAACGATAATTTGATTAAGATGGTGTCTGAATTCTAAGTTTTCAAAAAAATATTATTAAAAGTTTTTTTATTTTAGCTCCTATGGAGTGTAAATAATCTTTCATAAACAACATTCTTACGAATAACATATATTTCACATATTTTAAGTATGTTTTTATAAAAAATTTAATTGTTTCAATTTTTTAATGTGTTAGAAATATTTTATACTAATGTTAATATTATTGTCTAATTCTTTCTTGTAAGGCGCTTTTCCATGAATACTTATTTACTCGTTATTTTGACACAATAATTTGTTTATAAAAGCCATAAATATTTGTTTATATTGTCGTACACTGCTCTTTTTTGTGAACAATTTAACTTCTCCTAATAATTTAAATTGATTTTAATTTAAACAACTGGCGAGTACGTATAAATCATATAGTCTGATGTCGAGGTAAAATGTTTAAAAAAAAGTCGATAATACAGAGATATAATTGTGTAATAAATATATAATTTCGACTATGAAATAGTAATATAACAATATAGTTCAATTTACAGAGTGTTCAGTAAGTAAGGAAACATGTCAATTGTTACAAAAAATGAAAACTGAATACTCTATATAAAAGTGATCGAAATTCAGCATAGTAAATTAGCCCAGTGGCGCATTGGAGGAGGGTTAGTGGATCGTAACTCCACCCCCACTCGAAATGATTAGTTATGTTTGAGTTTTGTTGCCGTGATTACTTTTTTTTTTCGATTATTTTTAAATAGCGATCCAGAGTAAAATAAAGCAATAAAGAAATTTACTGAATAATAGTATCCAATTTGAGTCGTATACATAATATCAATTAAATTTCTATGTAAAAGCATACAATTGTCATGGATTTTATGAAATAGATATTATTTTTATATCTAATCATTGAGTTATATATTGTCTATCATTTACTTTACACGCATGTTTTTATCAAGTCACGATTGTACTTAAAATATTAAAATTTATTTTGTTTGACGTCAGAGTAAAATATTTTGTTTCAGATAACTACTAGTTAAAAAAAATGGGATTTTAAAAAATATTTTAGACTTATATGAAACAGTTATGAATAAGTAATAGGTAGCAAATAATAAAAAGTTCAAAATTGATCATTATTATGTTACTTACAGTTCATATGAACTTGAGGCTATAATAAACCACTTTTTGACCCGAGCTTAAAAATGTTTACTTTTTTTTTAACTCATCGGTAATTATCGAATTATTAATTAGTTTATTGATCGTTGGGGTATTTTTTATTCCCTTATTTTTTAATTTAACGTGCAATTAAATAAACAGTAATATAAATAATTAAACTTTATAAGGAAGTTAAATTTGAAAACGATTGCCCAACTATCTCACTATCGTGCCTATCATATTATCTTATTATTTGAGAACTTTAAAAGTCCATTTGTTTTTTATATAATACACAATAAGTTAAAAAAACGTTCTATAGGAAGAAAACTGTTTTGGCTTTTATGGAATATAATAAAATAAGCATAAAGCAAATTTTCAAAAAGAAGTCTAAGAAATGCTTTCACTTATGAAAACTCATTGAACATAAAGCAAAATTGTACACTTAATTCATTGACATAACCATCCGTCTATTCGGCTTCCTACGGTTTTCAAAAATGTAAGTATAAGGATAATGTCTTGGGATGACCATTGTGGAAAGGAAAGCAAGATAGTGTAGTTTAATAAATTACAACGTAAGTGCTAACCTGGTAATGTATGTGAATAAATTGTAGATTTAACTTCAAAAATGGACTTTAGAATTTTTACTAGTCAGATCGTTTTGCCCCAGGACGAAAACCTTAAACTTAAAAAATTTAACATTATACGTTTAGCAGGCATGTCTATACGTAGATATTGTAGTCTAAGTAAAAATTTGTATTTAATAAAAAAAGAAAATAACAAACTGCTGACTGTCAAACAAGAGTGTTTCGTCATTACGATTGATTGTACACATGATTAATATATTTTTTTTATCGATTGTCGTCGTATTTCTATATATTATATTAATATACCATGTCATTATCATTATTTTTATAGAATTTCAATGTGTACACAACTTTTTTAATAATGTGATCTCTAACATTTCTTCTTCTTGGACTGTCATTGTGCAAACAAAAAAAAATTCTGTTTTTAAGAGCATTTCCATCGCCATATTATAGAACCGGAAGTGAATAGTAGAAGGCGCCGATGAAAGTTTTTCTGTATATTCAATTCGGTGGTAAACAAGACGCAAAGTAGTCATGCTCCGCTTTTTAAGCTTATGAAGAACGTGTCCAAAATGCACTGCGCTGTATTAAATGTGTTTTTCTTTTTTATGGAATGTCCACTGGGAGTTTTTTCAATACCGTTGATGATGGTATTGTCAATATTTAACAATATACAGGCATAATTTGAAAATAGTACTCCAAACGAATAAAAAAATATGAGACGGCAAAGGAAGAGGAAAGTTTTTTTTTAATTAGTAGTGAGTAACATAATAATAATTAGTATTCTAGTCACACGTACATTTGATAATAAAAGATTAGATAAAATGTATTACAAATAAATAAATTGATCTCGGCGAATTTCATTGACTGATTTTTCATAAAATAAATTTAATTAAGTGTAATTTATAATACACGTGGAATAAAATAATTAAATTGACAACTATATTTACTTTCTTACCCAATTATATTCAGGCCCATAATATTTTTATGTACGAATGAAATAATATATATTTTACAGTTCAATATAGAAAGAAATACTCTTTAGGTAATAATGTAGTAATGAGTTTGTCAGATCCAAAGGACATGCAAACAACACAATACCTATCTACTGTTAAAAAACAGATGGGGTCATAAAAATAAGCTTGCCATTATTATTACCACTATTTTGTGTTTTTTATCATCACATTTTACTGTGTAATTATTTGTATAGTGTAGTATAAAATGTTATAATAATATAAAATAATTATTTTTTTTTTTTACTGCTTTCACTCAAACTGAAACTTAATCTATTTTTCAAGTTTGTTATTACGAATGAAAATTCTCTAATTAAACATCAACTAATTTGATAATTTGCCATCAGGACTTTCTGAGGAGGACGTGTTACAGTTGGGATCACACAGTAATGTAAACAAGATTTTTGCTTAACGAGTTATTTTTTTTTTTTTACTTTTCATATGGTCTTACGAACGCCAAAATCTTATACTGTTAATAGTAACAATTGGCCATTGGAGAGGGTACAGCCGCTTTAGTCGCCTTGAGGCTATGACAATGTGTCGGACATCTTCTAAAAAAAGGGCATAACTCAAAGTTTTTAACTTTTTTTTTTTTGATAACACAAAAAATATATATAATCATAACTATTTTAAATCTTATATAACGAACAGAAACAAAATTAAGCTACGACTTAGTAGGAGTTATCGATGTAAACTTACTAAATAAAAAACTCTGTGTTAATAGTTTTTTGACTGATAGAATGAAGCATTCATACTTTCTTAAATTACTTTTATTGGTAAAATGAAGTCTCTGAAAAATGTTGTAATTCTCAACGACACCGATCTATCGAGAAAATAAAACACATTTTTTGTTGATTGTGAGACATTTAATAGGTAAAATCGATGTTGTCTTCCCATAACACAAAAGTAGAATTAAAATAAAAAATGTAAAAACAAAGTTGTTAATTATTTCAACAAAATTAAGATTTTAATAATGCGCAATACAATAACGCAATAGCACCCGACATTCGTATCCGATTTCTCTATTTTTTCTTTAATATTTGAAATGGAAAACTTGTAAACATCTATTGTGCTAACGCGCTCTGGCGTTCATTACTCCAAATGTCACATATCTCATACTATCAGTAATAATTTGTTTTGTTTTAAAATAAGTACTTTTTTCTACCACATCAATTGATTACGCACGAGAGAGACAATGGTTATTCTATCATTACTATGAATTATACACATTTTACTGCGTAGACAATGTTATTCGGTTTTTATCTATTGATAAAACTTTGGTACATCGATTACTTTACTACAAAGATAGGTTCACTAAAAATACAACATTTGTAACTACGAAAAAGTAGAACACAGTTGTTTCACTAGTAAATTGTAAGGCACAGATAACAGAATGTAATGTATTACTATTATTACACTTATTGTTTGATTAAGTTTATTTTAAATTCAACTCCCAGCCTTTACGTGTCGTCATGTTAATCATACAATGCCTACTGCATTGTTTATTTTCTATTGTAAACTTGATACCATATGTGGAACAAAATGTAAGTACAAAACTACACAAATGCAGATGCCAATTGCATAAACATTTAAACACAAATACACGATCGGGTTCGTTCGTGGTGTTCTAGAACGCAAGTTTTTTTGTTTTTTTATTATCTCAGCGAGGAAATGCCGGTGGTTTAGAGTAGAAAAACACGAATGACCCACTCCGTAGAATCTATTAAAACAAAAATTACCCGGCTAAGTTTACTGTCCGGGTCATATATTTCACTACAATCAACTCTACGACATCTAATTCAGCTACTGATCTATGAAAAACGTACGCTACTCTAATAAGTTTTCGTTAGTAGGTCATTCGACACTCACCTTCCATCGGCAAAGTTCAGCTCGTGATTAATAGGTAACGAAAGTGAATTAAAACGTATTACATTAATTTTTGTACGGCATAAAAAAAGGAAAAAAATTGAACAGATACGGTTCATTGTCACGTAAACGTCATGTGATTGAGTAATAACTCATTAATGAAGTGAAAAAACGAGTAAATACATCACACTGTGTGGTTACAGCTCTGCGTGCGCAAACAGTAATCGTTAAGGAAAATACGTGTAATATTAATGTGATGCGCACGTTGAACGGAAAATCCTAAAAAGCCTAACACGCGTTTTGTACTACGATTTTTGCTCTCCTTCTCTTTTGGCGTTTCATTTTTTTCGTCGTTGCATGCAGACGTTTCGAGCGCGGAGCATTCCTGCGCATTGCCCCTGGCCGCCATTTCCCCGCCACCACCCCAACATTGATACTCCCTGGACGTTATCGATGCGCCCCGCAGTACACAAAACTCCCGAATCCACGACACGAACATCCACTTTCCCTTAATGGGTTTTTTTTTTTTTTATTCGACTTTACTGCCGCTGGAAGCCTTTCGGTCGGCTTTTATCGTTTGATCTTCTTCGATTACGCGCAGAAATCACTTTTAAACCGTTCGCGTTTAATTGTTTTCGCACAATATTCGCAAGTGCCGCCGTCCTGTGCCAACGTTTTCTGTTGTCATGCGCCACCAACCGTTTACTTTATCGATATTGATGTTGCGACCGCCCCTCAAATTGCACGTCGTCGTCTAGGTAGACAAGTGCACAGAGTAACCGGCTGTGTGCCAGTGTTACCGAAATAAACGTTGGAGTACAATAAATTTGAGGTTACTTAGAGAAAGGCTATTGTTAACGGAAAAATATTAAGCATATTAGTATGAAATAAAACTAAAATCTGATGTATTGCTATACAGTAACGTTTATCGAAAAGACCTTGGAACAATACAAATTACATCAATTACATTGCTACAAGGTCAGATTCGGTTTGGTCCAAGCTCTTCGATATAAGTATTATAAAATATTTACTGCTGTTTTTCTCTATTCCTAGATATCTTCGACTGATAAAATAAAAAAAATTATTACCATTTGTTTAACAAATGAACGTCGACCCATTTTAAATAAATATCTGAGTGCTCTGTATTAACTCGTTCTTAATGATTTATTCCTAAAATTTTTCCATGTACTGAAGCGATAGTTAAAAATTCAATTTATTTATAATAATAAAATCATGTAATCAAATTTTGAAGTCATTGAACTCGCAATTAATTGTATGCGTTTAACTTGGTAACGCGAGTTGTCGACGAGACATATTTTTTATTCTATATGTAGTTAAATTCTTCCTGAGGATTATTAGCTTAATTAAAACACATCTACAGTGAATATTGGAAGGTAACTAAAGAAAACTGAGTATTTAATAATCCATTGCAACTTAAATTTCGACAAAATTATTTGATAATTCACAAGAGATGGAAGGCGTGACCTTAATAAAGTCTTAAGATCATGGAATTTGAAATATTTTTTCTTAATTTCCAAGAACATTGCGGTAAACTCGCAGGCTTCATTCTTTTGTATATGCTATTTAATTACTCGAGTATAATAGATAACTCAGAAGGCAGGAACTGTAACAATATGATGTATACAGTTTTAAGACTATTAGTCACGTTATAGGACATGATCATAATAAATTATTCCACTAATAAAAAGAGCGTTCGTTTTATTTATTAGGCGAAAGAAAAGAATTTTGGCGTCTTCCGATTGATAACAAATGAAATTGTATAAAGTACCCGGAATTTCTATTTAAGTCAATAAAATAGTAGTGTGTTTATAACTTTTATCTATTTTAAATTGGTCTTAACTTTTGTTAGATACCATCAAGAGAAATTATAGTTTTGAAAATAAAAATCCTCGATAACGAGTCTAAAGTTTAAAAATTAGAGGCTATAAATAATATGACTCCGTGCAATCATTGGAAATAATAAAAAGAGTATTACATAATTATACATATAAACAATACAAAACATTTGACATTAATTATCAAAAATGGTTTACTTTTGTTCATTATAAACATATCCCAAGTCGTTATGTAACACATTCATAGTAATAGTTGTGGTACAATATGCAAAATGGTGACCAAACTGATCATTAGCTAAATTATGTAAGATTAACTAATTTATATTTGTAACATTTATAGTGATCTGGCTAAAAATATAAATAATCATATCTATTACTTTTATGATATTCTTAAAGTATATTTTACAAATAGACCATAAACAAGACTCATGTGCTAATTTGTGTAAATCTAAAAAATATATCATAACATACTTGATGAATAATTTTAATCTTTCCAAAAAAAATGTATTCCAAGGTCAACTTGTCGTTACAATTCCTACTTATACAATTAAATTCTCAAGTTTAAACTAAATTGATCAATAAGTATAATTAAAATTTTATATTTTAAAATAATATTTGAAAATACGTAGGGTAACCCGTCTAGTTATCAAAATAATTATAATCTTTTTAACTTCGAACTTTTAACATATTACCTATTATGAATAAATATCTAATATCTTGATATTAGATAAATGATTTCATTTACTTTAAAATTTTAACTAAAAAACAAATTTTTTAGGTTGAATTTAAGTTCAAAAAACCGAGAAAACTTTGAAATTACTTAAACTTAACGCTAGAAAGAGTTAAAATTTCAAGTGGTGGTGCTCATTTGTATGTGATATTTCAAGGAGGATTTAAACTGAACCAGTTACCCTATGTGTTAACTTATATTATGTGAATTGATTATTATTTCCAGATTAAACATTTCTACTGTTGAGTACTAGTTTAAATATTTGTTTAACTTTTAATTAAATAACAAATCATTAATAAAACAAAATTTATTTTTGCAAAATATAAAATTTTTAATTTTGTAACAACAATGAGATTTTGAAAAAACTTTATATTTTTATACTATTTATTCTATTATTGTTAATAACATTTAATTTAAAATCATGATTATACATTATATCATATGCGGTGGTCAATAAGGTTAATTTTAATTTATGCGTATTTGCATTACTTATAAATACTGGTAATGTATATCTTTTTGATTTTGATTTATTCAATACATACAAAAAAATAAATTATTTTACGCAAATAATATTTTTAATAAATTTCTAGCATTTATTATTTAATTCGGTAAATTAAAAGTAAAAACAATTACAAATGTGCTATTTAAAGTTTCTGTATTATTTTAGAATATAAAAAAAATCATTATTATTATAAAAACAGTGACACACATTTTTTGTGTATAATACTAAAAACAGAAATGTATACTATTCTTAATCTTATGATCTAAATAGATTCAAAATTAATGGAAGAATTCAATGGCTAACCAAAGAGGAGCTATGTATGTGATAAGCCGAAAAACAAAAAATAAAAGTCATTAGTTCACATAAGCGAAAATCATTCCTAATGAAAAGTGATATTTATCGAACCGCATAAAACGAATACATGTAGTGAGTTTAATAAAAAAAATTAAAATCTCAGTTCAAAAATATACAAGGATTAATTTTAAGTTAGACAATCATTTTCTTAGAAACTATTCAATATTCAAAATTTTTGTAAAGAAAAGAATTACTTGGATTAAAAACAGTGGCGTATTTAAAGTTGCAGCAATCTGTACATCTGTTAAAACATGTTAAAGTTAAGTGATTTTAGTTTAAATTTAAACTTTTATTTCACTATTTCAAATACGATATTCTTCATTTTTATATGTTGTTTTAATAATTAATTTTTATTAACTAAAATATAACAAATAAGATAGAAGAATAGAATGTTAAGATAACAAAAATTTTTTTGATAATTATCATAGCAAATTACTTATAGGCTACCGAAACAGATAATTGTGGCCACCGTTGTTATAAAATCAGATCAATGATAAACTTTTATTTGAAGTCTAAATCTTTGAACAATTTTAAAAAGAAAATGGTTGATCGGTTAAAAAGAAACATAAGAATAAAATTGTTATAGCTATTATTATTATAAAATAAAAAATAACTATTCCACTTAATGAAAATTAAATTGCAAGATTTTTGTGGCTAAAGAGATGAAGTAAAATTTATATAACAACATATTATTGTAGTTTTATAAACCAAATAATATTTCTCTTTATAAAAAATGTAAAGATTGTAATAGTTTTTGCGAAAATGTGTATAATGTGTATAATGTATATATTTTTATTTTTAAATGGATTCGATATTTTTTTATCATTTAACGAATTCTATAAAAAATATCGTATGAACCATTTTGGTTACTATAAATAATTATGTTATTAAAAAAACTAAAACTGTTAACAAATCAGTTGATGAATTTTAAAGTTTAAATTCATTTTTATCATAAGAGAAAAACTGAATGAGTACTTAGTATTCATAAAACATAATTCATTTTTTTTCATATTTGTTTTGGGACAAATATAATAAATAAATTCAAATGTTATATTTACTCAACTATGTAATAAACACGCATAGATAGATTTGATGGAGGATTTAAAAAGAAATGTCAACTTCTTTAATTATTTAATGATCCTGACAAATTATAGATGTAACTAGGGTAGCTATGCCCCCCTCCCCAAAAAATTATACATTATGTTAACTGTTACACAAAAAAATTGTTAAATAAAAATTGCGTGAAATATTTCTAAACAAATTTTAAATATGTTATTTAAATAGTTCTATAGTATGATTAATTTATCATTGCCCACTTAATTTCTCCTAAAATAATTATAACCTTGAAAATATTTTTTTTTGGCTTTGTTGAGTAGTATTTATCTTTGGATTTAAGTAATCAAATGTGGTCCATTCTTTGTCCCTTAGAATGATACTAACTTTATTTTTTTTATGGAAACATGTCTAACTAGCTTATAAAATAGAAAATTATTATGTGAACAATTGGATGTTTAACTAGGCGGGTGGAAAAATGCGGGCAAAAAAAGTGTAATAATAAAAATAGTTACACCCGATTACTAATATATCAGTGAATTCAAATGGTTGACAAATTAATTGATTATTTTTAATTTGATTGACAGATATTTTAGAAAATGAATATTGAGGTCAATCGAGCCAGGTAGGAAGAGCAACAAATTCACATAACCGCTTGAACAAACTTAAGTGTCATATTTAATATAGTAATACAATTAATAGAGTGCAGTTATTATACTGCATGAGATAACGCCACTCGCCGGTGAAATGGTAAGATAGAAGGCTTTTGTCTTAACCAATAGAGTCTATTTTTAGAGTCTATTATTAAATAGAGTCTATTGGTTAAGACAGTTTCGTTATCTCATGCCCACGGTATAGCTACAAGTTCATAAGTAAATCGGCAACGTTGCTTTGGTAAGATTATATAATTAAAAGAAACGTGGCGTTAAAAAGATTCTTAACACTTATCAATGCCACGATGCCAGTTTTCTGACGAACTTATCTTTTATTTGAATTTATCGCTCTTAGTGACAGTTCGACTGACAGTATTCATTTATTCAAATATCTGTTCATCGATTTAACTATAATCAACGAATTTGTTCCCGTTTTTTAAATTTTTTTGCCATCTGCTAAAAACGGTTGTTTGAAATTGTTACACAAATGGTGTATAATAAACTAAAAATATTGCTATTAATAGACCTTTCTGGCTGTCTATTTTTCTATTTGTTATTTATCGCCCATTAGTGTTGTAAATAGATTTAATTTATCAAATATATGCTGTTCTTTTTCTAGTTTTAGTCAATTTTTTGTACACATTTAAGCACCACTTTTACTACAATATTGTTTTTCTGTTTTGTTCTATTTTTAGTAGAAATTATTATGTTTGTATAACAGTTTAAAATTTTATTTGATACTGAATAAATGTTGTAATTTTTATTATTTATATTATACTTTAGTAGCAATCTACATAAGACAATCAATTCTCATAAAAATATCAATAAATTTGATGACACTTCATTTTTACAGACAATTTTACTATTATTATCTTTTAACCTCAATACTAAATTTTAATTTATATAAGCAGTTGGTCATCTGTTATATAGTGATTTTAATTATTGTTATAAATAATTGCCTGTTATCTCTAATTAAATTGTTCAATTAGACCCTCAAATTTGAGCGCTGGCATTGAATAAACAAATAATTAATCTAATCCATAGTAATATTAATTGTATTGTAAATAGCCAATTTAAACAATAAGTTAAATTAGATTATTCATACTAAAAGATATTAATTAAAAGTGATTAAATTATTTCTATACTGTAATTAAAGAAATTTGAAATACATGTTTTAAGATAATTTTTCTACAAATATTTTAAGCCTTACCTTATTATGTATTTAAAAACCTTATCATTTTTTTTTTTCAATGTTTAAATCATAAATTAGTATAAATGCAGATTTTTAAATTTTATTATAATATCATATGTACTTAACACATTTAGTTCTTATTATTTACAAATAGAAACAAATATTTGACGGCTTACCATTTATAGAGTCTAGATATATAATTATCTAATAATTCACCGTTAGAAATTTTTATGCAATTGAATAATTAATATTCAAACATTTTAGCTTTTAAAACATCAACTGGCGTTTACACTTTCAAATTATTGTGACATTTGAAGTTGTAAATAAACATACTTATTCATAGTATTTACTATTTGTATAATTTTATACTATGCATTTATCACAACATTGTGGTCATATTCAAACGGAATAATATTCCAATTATCTGGACAACGATAATCCTTTTACATTTAAAGAATTTGTGAACGATTACAAGTGACTAATTGAAATTTAAGGCCTGTGAGAAATAGAAATATTTTAAGTAAGTGAGTTTTGTAAAAGCCACGTACTCACTTTTCTATTATGATGACTATTTCAATAATAGTAACACGGTAATAAATAGTACAAATGGGATGAGTGTAAAACACAATTTTATATAATACTATTAGAACAATTCAGTAGGAAAACATTACATATGTTTCGTTAGGAGTTCAATGACAATTTAGTTAATAAAGGAATCTATACATATATGCGGCGACACAAATGATCACTCCACTCTATTGTCTGTGCCCCGTGGTAATAATCTTTGTTTGGTTCAATGCACAACGGCAAATTAGGACCATCATTCATTTATTGTAATTATTAAGTATTGTTTTCATGCCATACATATGGTAAGCCAACCAATTTGGTCGCGATTAAATTAATGTGGTAAACGTTGCAATTGAAATTCGTATTATATCGTTGACGTGTCGTATGAAAAATTGTTTTGTATTTCTAATTGTCTATTTTAAATTCAAAAAGATTATGTTGAAGTTCTTCACTACGAACATATTAATCGAACGAATTGCTAATGACCACAATAAAAGATTTGACGATGACGTATCCATTTTTATAACCAACTGTTTACTAATATAACACTATCATTTCCTGTTTCGTTAAAAAATCATTTCTCGAGTACCTGTACATATTTCATAATGCAATACGATACTTTTGGTTTGAACATCTTAATAAAATTTTCTTTATGTGCTCATTTTATAAGAAAATAATAGAAAAATACGTGATCATAAAATTTTATATATTCGAATGGTATGTTTTGATTTTAATAAGTTTTGGACATGATCTAATTCATGAATTAAATGTAATGAAATAATTTGATAATTCGTGAGAAATTAAGTTGTTTGTTCTTTTAAAGTAAATCTGACTAATTGAATAAATATTGTAATCTAAATTAGATTACAATATTCGGTCAATTAATGTATCAGTAGATAAACGAGGAGGGGGTCCTAGGTACAAACCCCTATAGACATAAAATCATAGAAACAGGAGAGGAGATTCACCTCTCCACTGCTCTATATTCTAAAAGTTATCGGGATCCCCATTCAAAATTTCTAATAATTCTCAATTTAATTATACATAGTTAAACAAACATTTTTATTTGTTTAACATTTTGTAAAAACGAGTTGTTCATTTTTATGAATGTTTAAAAAAAATTAAATATATTTTGAAGACTCTTATAAGATGAATTTGTGTCGGGTGTTTTTTTTATTAACAATTACATCTATTTTAAGTAGTGCTTGTTTTCCTTAAAAATTTTGATTAGGCGATT
>NW_026099575.1:13445202-13531610 GCF_025091365.1 Daktulosphaira vitifoliae | reverse complement strand
TTTTTTTTTTTTTTTTTTTGTTACACGTGAAAAGTTTTTTTTATTGTCTGCTACTTTAAGCGAAAAAAGCTATTTGATGAGTACTAAAAGGTATACCTAAAAAGAAGTATCTTTGATAATCAAATCGAACTGGTACTTTTTCATTTTTAAAGAACTTGCTTTAACTGTGGTATTTCATGTACAACGTTTATATAAATATTGTAAAAATATGTTGGCAACAAAAACCGGTTGCTCTACGGTCGTAAAAAATATCCTTTAAATATATCGTAAAATACTAGATTTTTTTAAAAGCAATCCTTAGCTCAAAATAATAGGTAACAGATGTTAACCTGCGCCTAAAATAATTAATGAAGATTCCTTATGTAAAGTAAATGGTGTCAAAAATATAACTGTATTCATTGAATACTACACAGAACGAATTGTATTCGAGACACAGTGTCAGTATTACACATGTGTTGTAATCTTTACATTTTAATCGTATAGAGAATTATAGACCAATTATTTACACCAAGACGTGTTCACAATATATTTCATGTTACCTGCATAAAGTACATATTTGTTTACTGATTAAAAATTATATTCGAATTCATTACGTCATAAATAATTATTTCTAGTTTAATAATTTAATTCGAAGTTTCAATGAATTGACCAAATTATATTTAAGATTCTTAAACGTGAATTTGCTTCAGACAATCCTCACCTCATGAATGAGTAAAATTAGTACAGCTTTTGGAAAAACTCTCGAGACAGAATTAGTGTATAAATATAATTAAGTCGAATTAACTAACATTCTTAACAATAATAAGTGCTCGTTACTAGAAATTTTTTTATAAAAGACAGTCACCTAAATGTTAATCGACGGATCGGGAAGAAAATGAGTGTATGTTTATCTCTTTTTTCGAGTAACAGTGTCATTATTTAGGACCACAACAGTTACACTAACGAACAACAATATTTTTGTCTATGAAATCCGATCAGTCGTATTATCTAAGGCGTTTAGTTAAACAAAAATTTAGTCACCGATGTGAACGCTAAATTTTGATTTATTTTATTGTATCTGAACATTGTCATTTGTATATGCGCTGTACTAGTTGAATTTTTCATGATTTATAAAATAACTAAACCGATTGTGTTTATATAAATAACGACCGCAAACGTGGTCATACGTAGACATTAACAAGAGTGGGTGGCTCCATTATGAGAGGATTTCCTGCTATTGAATTTGCATACCGAACGCAGTCGAATAAAAACAAATGACAACAAGGTCTCCTACCGTTGATCAGTTAAACCTGGTGACTATTGTGCAGTCAAACCGGCGGGTATGAGTAATGACACTACCGACAAAACCAGCCAGGATGACGCATAAACGTGCTATGTTTGATCGTGTGCGTACTCGCGTCTGATACATTCAATGACGTGAGTGATACCGAAAAGGTTGCCAGGTTGGCAACACTGTTGTAGCGAGTCACGGGCGTGCATTATCACTGACATAGACAAAAAAGGAATAATATCGCAATCGCAGTAACGTCTAACAGCCATCTCGTGCGGTTCGTTTCGAATCTCGTTCTCGTCGGTCGTCATCCGGAACGGCAATACCTGTACAATAATCAAAAGTAAAATAGTGAAAGGCGATTTTCTAGTGTAAAACCGATCTGTTCGATCTTGTTACGGTTACTCACGTGCGATTCGATTTCCTTTTCAACCCTATTATGATATAACAGTCAGGTTGATATTGAACGTCGAGATATTCGCTTAAATTTTCAACGACAAGAACTATCATCGATTTTTTACCTTTCTATATTATATCCCCAAGTAAGTGTTGAAGAACCCATTTACTTGTTCTTTGGGCGCTGTTTGATTTTATCACATAATTTTTTTAATATTCTACGGGGGAAAAAAAAAGAAGTCTTCAAATCTTAATGTTTCCAAAATTTTATCAGTTATTTGAAAGATAATACAAGAGGTTTTTTTAACCAATTTTATTTAGCTTCCTATTGATAGAGTAGATGATTTATTTATTAGATTTATTTCGTAGATGATTATTAATCGAAAGTTGTTGCAATCTAAATCTGTTATGACTATCATTTATCTTTAAATCATAGTATTGTATCTTATATAGTATCATAGTATTGTATCTCAAATTGTGCGTTTTCAATCTTTTGATTATTTTTAGTTCATGTGAAAATAATTTAATTTTAATTTTTTTGCTTTAGGTTTCTATTTTTTTTTTTTAATCAAAATGCCAGCATCTGGTCCAGTTTACCAGCCAACAACTGTTAGCTATGAACAACAAACTGAGTGGGCTCAACCACCTAATAGTTTATTAAATCGTATTTTGAATCAAATTCGTAATCCCAAATGGTTTCATTGGTCATTCATTTTAATAAGTTGGATTCTAATTGCAATTGGAGTATTTTTATTCCTATCGATTACTACTAATTTTGTGAGGTCTGATGATACCAAAGATAACTATACTGAAGATATAGCATTCTTGGTCATTGGATCATTTTGCTTTGTTTTTGGTGTAGTTCTATTGATTGGCTATTTCCGATACATCAAAGACAAAGAAAGTTGCCCATGCTTTAATAGTAAGGCTCGTCAAATGGAAGCACAAACTTCAAATGGACAGGTAATAAATTAAAATCATTGTTGGTTTAATCAAATTTATATTATTTTTTTCTATCTTTATATTTTATTTATCAGGCTTCAACACTTAATCCATCTACTGATCTATTAATGGCATCTGCACAGTATGGACCAACATCTGAAGCTCCACCAACAATCATTGAAGAAGATGAAACTAGGAAATTAATGGAAAATGATCATAAAGATGGGTAAGTGCACTAATTTGAATATTATTGTTAATATGATTATTTCTTTTAAGTATGTAAAATTCAATGAATACATATTTCATTAAATATTTAAGTAGAATTATTTATTTTTTATATATTAACAATTCAAAGTTATGATGATTTAATGTGATTAAAATACTTGTAATAAATATTTAAAATTATTTTTATCTTTTTATTTTTAATTTTAATAATTATTTTTTAATGTAATTTTTAACATTTGTTTTGAATGTTTTTGGTGATTTTTAATATACTTTCATGTTGAAAACATATTTTTTTTTTTAATGTAAACATTGTGATTTTCTATTTATGCTAAAAGATGTTAAAGATTTTTGTTTTGTTTAATTTCTATAAAATAAACTTAATTTTCTAAATGATATATTATTTTTATTTTTCAATAAATAGTAATGATGAGAGTGAACACATGCTTAGTTCAAGTAATCCACCTGTAGCTGCTCTTCGCACACATGTACCAGGAAGCACTTCACCTATATCAGGGGAGGATGCTTGACTTGAGGCCAACTTCACTGATTCCTTGTCTGGTATCACTGATTACTATAACAAGTTAGATCATAAATTCTCATGATAAATCTGTGCAAAATTTATATGACATATTATTTATTTTCCTTAGATATGACATTCCTCTCTTTAATCAACGCTACTCACCTCAAACGCCTATCCGTGTAAATCGCTGTGGTTGGACTGCACCCTTAGCCCATCAAGATGATGTGACTCCTTCAATATGTTCTTCATTGTATAGCTTGGATAAGGTGAAAAATTGACTTCATACCACATTCCATGGGTGTTATGACTTATTGTTTTTTTTTTTACAAATATACTTAATTCGCACATACTTGTTATTTGATGACAGTATGCACAATTTTTTTATATAATCTTGGAGGTCAGTGGTCTAAGGTTATTTTGTGTTTTTATACTTTGAAATATTTTTTCTATGTTAATATTTAGATTGTATGACTAATGATAAAAATGTAAAGTTTTATGGTCTTTAGATGACATTATATTATTGTTAATTATTTGCATCCTTGAAATGTAAAATGTATAAAAAAATCAATTATTTATTTCTTGAAAATTGTTCACTTTATCATATTTGTTGTATACGAGTGTTCAAAAGAAACCTTTTAATTTTAAGGATTAAGAATTGTATTATTTTTAAATTAATGATGTACAATATTGTAATGTAATTACTAATTATGGATGTGATTAATCTTTTTAATGTACTTTTGTATACTTACCATTTTATTACTTTTTGAATAAAATAATTGTGTTTGACATCAAATTAGAGTATTTGTTTTATAGTTTAGATATTTAAAAATAATCTTATGACCATTTTTAGTATATTTTCATGTAAGTAGGGTATTTTTTATCATCTTTCAATATGTATATCTAAAACTAATAAAGACTTAATCTTAATTTGTTCACAACACTCAATTTTTCTCCTTTGGAATTTGCATTGGCAATATGTAACTTAAATGAAAATTGAATTGCTTAAATAATTTTAACACAGTTTATTCATTAAAATTGAAATGTTTATATAGACCAGTCGAAAATTAATAAGGGAATTGTTAAAGTTGTAAAAGTTGATATATAAACTCTTATTAAATAATATCAAAAGGTTAAATGGTTTTTACAATTAAAGTAGAATTGTCATAAAAAATATCATTATGACAAATGAATAATTATTATTCAGTATGTACAAAGTTAACAACTGATTCTATTAGCACAATTGAATACTGAATTAAAAAATAATCGTATTATATCAACAAATATTTTATTAGCCAGATGGATATGAATTATTTTTGAAATTATTCAATTGATTAAGAATATTATAAAAATTATGGTATTTGATTTTACTCTAGTATTTACTGAGTTACATCTAGTTATCTAATATTTATAGAGTACCATAAAATCAAACTTAAATTAACAAAAATAATTAGACAGTGCAATGTTATATGTCATCTTTTAAATTTTTTAGTTTATTTTAAATTATAGTTCAAATTATCAAAAAAGGTGAAAATGCCACCCAATATTTATTGTTTGACAAAATCACATATTCGAATTTGTTCTCCTTTTGTGTGATGAATTGATAAAAGAAAATTTCTCATAAAAAACATTAGTAATTACAAATTTAAATTTAATCATTAATTTAAAATTTTTATGACCAGTTATAAAAATTAAAAGATAGCAGAAAAAAAAGATTCATATTTTTAAGCCAAAGGTAACTGATTATATTGATCATTTTCTTCATTAGTCATTTATCCTTAACCATTTTATCTGTAGTAGTTTTTACCATTATCTGTTTTAAATTATTTATGTACATAATAATATTTTTATTAATCCAAATTATACAAAAAAATATGATTATTCAATTTGATTAGTGATTTTATAGTATGTATTATTAATTAATTTTATTTTTTAAAAACTAACACATACTTTTAAATGTTACAGAATATTTTTAAATATACCGGAACTTAGTAGTTACTCATTTAAATTGTATAACACTATGTTTTACAAATTACACTTGTATATTTAAAATCAATACATTTATCACTTTTAAGTTCCAATTTATTATTTCAAACATATATTCAAAATAATATATTTACCTCTTTCAAAAGGTCAAATTAAAATTTTTTTAAAATATATTTAACATCAATTCTTTTTTTTTATCAGTATCTCTAAAGAGTAGTTAAATGAAACTTTAAATATGTAAACAATTTGTAAATTTCATTCAAATCGGCATTTGTTTTTTTTTCTTTACTGGCTGAGTAAATGTAGCCCATAATATAGGTGGACATTTTTCATATTGTGCACTTTACAGACATCAGAAAAATTGTAATCATTCTTCTGAACTTTCAAGTGCATTTGAATAATATTTTTTCTAATTATAAAATGTAACGCTAATTTTTTTTTTTGAAGACATAAATTAAAATATACAATGTTATGCTCACTTTGTTATTAAATGACTCACTTATGAGGAAAGAAATATTTTTTAAAAGTGGATTCAACTTATTGGCAAAATAAAATATATTTGCCGCTAAATAAAATATGTTAATTTATATTGAACAAATAAATTACAAAAACAAATATATTAACATTTATATACACGTGCTAAAGTATAAAATTATTTCTTTTACAATAGTCTAATTCAATTGGAATCGTAACAAGTGACTCTTAGTCTTTAAGAATGAGGAGCGGCGTGGTTGTTGTGGTACACACGATTATCATCTCGCCTCCACCAAGGAACCCCATCGATTCTATAAAATAGATACTCGAGTAAGTTTGTTTATAGTTCAAATAAAATGTGTTGTTTTACTTACTGTTGTACGTTAGCCGAATCGTACTGGTTTGTGTAAGTAGACTCGTTGTCCTTCTGGCCGACGTATTGGTACACGTGGCCCTGGTATTGTCTGCGCAAGGTATCGTTTCCCACCATTATCATATTTTGCAAAGGTATTGCATCTGGTATGGCGGGAGGAGGGTGTGTGTTGACTACGGTAGCGCTGGCACCTATTGTTCTATGACGACCGTTGAGCTGCCGGTGTCTTTTTCGGCGGTCGGCGTCTTGACGTACCCTGCACTGGACTGCCAACAGGAAAGCACTAACCGGTAGCATAAGGCAGCCTATGTATAAGAACCTGGGATCTCGAGTCGATACTATGGCTGACATGATCAGCATGAAACCGACGGTGATTCCGGAAAAGTAAAATATCTGAAAACGCAACAGTTACAAATAAATAAATACTCGGAAAAAAAAGAAGAAATAACAAGAGACATTATTTTAAGATAACAGGAGAGTAAATTGATAAAGTCGGTAGGAGAAAGTCGCGAGGACTAAGATAAAATATATTGACAGATCGCTTAAAAGTTTCACGTACCAGCAAACAAAAATGACAAAAGTTCTCGAACCTCGGACACCTACCACCACAAGCGTCGACGGCAACGTCGCAAGCGGGCATTATAGCCGCGGGCTGGTGCCGCACGGCCACAGCGGGCGCGACTGACGACGGTTGCCGGACAGTAGTAGTGGCGGCGGCGGCGGTTGTGATACAGGGACCGATCGGATAGGGGGCGATATTCTGAGGCGGCAACGGAGGCACGAATTGAGGTTGCAACGCGGACGGCGGTGGAGGACTGGGCGCCGACGTTGCGGTTTGTTGCAGAACTGGAGCCGGCGATTCGGTCCAAACGCCCATCGGACGGTGACTAAACTTGTTACCAGCGGTCGTCACCGACGACAGGGCGTCCGGGTCGGACGTGGTAGTGCCGCCGCCCTTATGACTGCGCGTCTTGCTGGCGATTTGCCGCTGACTGCCGTACACCCGATGTCTGGACCGACGATACTGCTGTTGATTGTGGTGCAGATGATTCGCCGCCGGAAAGCCCTTATCGTTGGAGCTGTTCGTCGACGATACCGGCGAGTGTCTGTCCACGCTCCACGCGTTTCTGTAATCAATTCAACACACATCCAGTTTATAAACATGATAAATGTCGAAGACAATAAACACAGTTTTATTATATTCCTTTTGGCATGCGCCAAATGTTAGTTCATTCATTAGGTTTTTAGTAGTCAAATGCCAAGAACATTTCGCATAATAATCCCATCGCATGACAGAATCCATTATTGTCGAGTAATTTATATACATACAAATTGACTATAGAGAACATATAATGCAATTAATAGTACAATTAGATTTACTATCAACATAGACATCGATTTAAAAAAAATTCTTTTCAATTTTACTTAACAAGTCATTATTAGAATGTAGATAACACGCCCAAGGTTTATTTTCCGTGTCAAGCGTTAGAAATTTAAATGATCATTAGAGGACCACAAGGAATAATAAAATATAACATTTCTATGTAAATAATATTTTAATATTTATAAATATGATCTAAATCGAATATATTATTTTTTATATTGATTTATTAGCAAAAAATATTAAACAACTACAGACCAATGACTCACTGGTATACATTGTTGCAGTCGTTTACTTATTTAATTGGCCGTTTATTTAACTGAACCGGCCCCCGTTATCGACATAATTAATTAATAGCGTAGTCGTTTGCAAAGCAATGTAACGTGGGAAGTATTTACGATGGTCGCGTGTTAATTTTACACAGCGACTAAAGAACAATAAAGTAAACGAATAACGCCCTTGTGGTGATGTAAGCCAGCGAACGGATCTTCCTGTCCGATAACAAATTACATATATTCGTTACTTTAATCTATGAAAAGAAGAAGTGTTACAGTTTAAGGGCTACAAACCTGGGCAACGAGTGATGGTGGTGATTCTGGCGGGGCAAGGTGCCGCGCATGTTTGGTTGTAAGTCAACCGCATATTGCTGTTGTTGGTTATTGTGCTGCAGGTGATGCTGCTGCTGCAGCAGATGATTCTGGTGCGTACGTCCATTGTAAGTGTTATTGCCGTGGGGCGGTGGTAACTTGGGGTAAGCGCCCGAATCCGGACCGTATTGTTTAGTACGGCCATGTCTGGATGACATGGCGCATCAACATGTCGACCAACTCAATTCGTCATTTAATGTCTTCAAAACTGAAACAAAACAATTAGTACAATTAAAAATAACAAATGAATAATTAATATCATAAGCGCTCAAAATGTATGAATTTCAAATATATGTGTTCCGATACACATATGCAAACATGTTTCAAATTGAACAGTACACTTATAAATACAAACGGTATGAAATATAATGGTATGCCACTCAATTCAATCATGGCGATATGAAACACATAACGTAGAAGGAATACATTTTGTAGTGTTAGAACAAGCAAAACCAGATCTTATACAAAATTGATTAGATGGTTTCCTAAAAATAAATAAAAACCAGTAAGCCATAAAATGTAAATGTCCAATTAACGATTTTTTCAAGGGTTTCAATTCAATTTGCGGTGACTAAGATAAATGTCTATCGAGTGGTTCACAATTAGAAAAAAAAATCAGTTATATCATTACTAAAAAAATCGACTAATATTAATCGATGTACCTAAAATGTATATCAAGTACATCGTGTAGGATTTCTAAAGATAAATCGACGATTCCACATTAGTAAATGGAAAAAGAAAGATTAATAATTACGACTACAAGAATTAATTATGTATAATGACGAGATTTTGGTTTATTAAATAGATAATGTTAGTCGGCCAATAAAATATTGTAAAACATATCTAAGAATGTTAAATATCATTTTCTAAATTCAACGCTAAAAAAGATGTTTTAATTTATTTTATCATGCTATTTATTACTAATGAGAAACTGTGTGGGGTAGTAACTACCAGTCAACTTATTGTGTATTATTAAGAAATAATTTGATAGGTAACGCCTACGTTTTTAACACAACTACCTGAAAATTGTATTTCTTTTTTTTTTATAAACACAAACATAGTAACCCTTAAAAACAAACATGTTTAGCTTTAAAGGTTGTTTACATTTCTTTAGAGAATAAAATTAAAGACTTACATTTGATTCGTTTATTTTCATTTTTTTGACTTAACAGTAAGTATAATTTGAAAAGTTCAGAGTTTATTATCTTTTCGATTCGAATCAAAGAAAAGTATATTAAGGTCATTTTTAAATGATTATTTGAAAAAACACATCTTAGTAAGAACGATATTTTCTCGGCATCGATGATAAAAATCATCAGTTAGAATTACACGGAAATTCTCGTCGAAACTTTCAATTATTTACTACTGTCGGAAATAATTGTTTAAAAACAGTCGGATATAATTAACGACTGCTATTGGCTATCGTAAAAAATCTACAAACACATTTCAAATGCAAAGACAGTTTTATGAAGTTAATAGATCGATATGTACAAACCTAATAGGAACAGGTGTTATCCTAATCGATCCGGCTTATTTTATCTTGTCATTTCCATTAGGAATGCAACACACCCCCAAAAATTCAAACATTTATTGCTAAACACGTACGTAAACCCACCCCAAAGTATCAGTGCCACCGTTGCGCAGGTGAATACATAAATACCAATACGGCGGATAAAACAACAGATAATAGGTCATCTGTTGTTTTAGGTAAACGTTCCACACGCCATATTGGCGATAAACTGAGTTTGAAACGTAGAAAATTTAACCAAACGGCGAACACAATCATACAAAACCAATACACAGTTATCAAACACTCGTTGTGAAGTATTAAATTCGTTTTTAAAATTTTTACTCGTTCGCTCAACATCAGTAAAGATGCGTAGGAATGATGATATTAGATACTTTAAATAAAAGGAGATCATTCATCGTGGCCAAGGCCATACCTTCCAATGAAAAACCGGCGCGTTGTACATAACTTACACTAAATCGGAGGACGTGAGCTTAAGTGTAGAAATCTTCACTGACGTTGAATTACAACAATACAAAATGGCGGGGCACTTATTATATTGTTATTGTGTATGATAATGTTCAGCGGCAACGATTAAACGGTCCATTAGATAAAAAAAAAAAAAAAAAAAAAAAAAACAAAAAACGCAGATCATTATCTAGCAGCAGTTACACTGCTGCGGCCCGTACCTCAGACGAGCCGTTTAGGTACTACACATCGTACACACTTCCCCTGAAAAAGGTAAACTAATTTGGGCCGTCGATGAACGAAGACGTTACTGGTCGGGGGACAAGGCGTTCCCAAAGGCAGTGGAATGAATTTATCGAAAATCGTGGCTCGAGTGAACGCCGCCTGCTGTTCCAAGCGCCTCTGTTCCTGGTAAGGTTTTTAAAACCGGTTGTGTCCGGCAGACCTATAATTTATCAATCTTCACATGTTTCCCTTAACTAGACTGAAGTACGAGCTGGTTACAGTGTTTCAGTGAGAAAACAACGACGAGGTTCGGCTAACGAGCGCCCAATGCAAACAATCTTCTCCTCCTCGTTCAGTTCTTTTCTTACACAAATAACAAACTATACACAAGTGCGTGTATTTGTGAGAGTGTGTTTAGACTTCCTACTCTTCTCGTAGTTTGCCCCCCGCACAAATAATAATATTGAAATCGAGACTACTTTTTTTTTTTTCCATCTCCTTGACGTTTCATCGGTGCCGCCACGACCTCGTCTCCAGCTCTCTCCTTACTTGCACGTAATGTAAACTAATCCCCCAGAGCCCAATAACTTCAGAGGCTAATCGTCTGGTCGGTTAAAAACGATACGCAAGCCGCCGTGCCTTGTGTGTGTGTGTGTGTGTACCGCAAAAAGACATCATCACATCGGCGGCACGAGGTGCACATGACATCTCATCAGGTCCCCAGGCGAATGAAACGTTTTGAGAATTTCACACCGACCAGGCTGTTTATGATTAAAAGAGTCGACTCGTCAGAAACATTTGCTGATAAAGAAACACACACGATGCGTCTACTTCCAACACAATTCATGACACATGGCTTACACTTGCACTAGATGCTACACTTGGCTATATACGCGAGTAAATAAAAACACAAAACACTGTAAAAGAAAAATTCGCCGTGTTGAATTGTTACACAATTTTGAATAAATGTTTTTTTTTGGGAAATAAACGCCATACTATCGTAACGCGGCGTGTGAAATTCACATCAAATGTGTTGTGAATACTAGAATTTAAATATTATAATTTTATGTTTTTAATTGACCTTCAATGTAAATTAACCAATTTTTCGATCGCATTTACATATTACAGCATCAATTTAAATAGCCCATTAACTGAATAACAAGACATTTTTGATAAAAAATTACATGACACGCCGTGATTTTATCGAATTTAAAAACAACAACTTCACACGCTCTGTTGTATACGATTAATCAAAACATTTTAATTGCTATCGAATGAGTACCCGACACACAAGAACTTTGGGGGACAATAATTGCGATTGGTTCATTTAATGACACTACTTCGTGCGTGTGGAATGACTTCACGGTTGTCTTAGACGGCAATATTCGTAACGAATTCGTGTACAGTTCATAGCAGTTGACAATAGGCTCATTTTTTTTTAGTTTTCTATCCAACGCAAAAGTTGTAGCTCACAAAAAAAATCTCAACAACATCATTGTAAAATTTATTTTTCAATGATACAAAGTTTATTCTACTGGTGCAAAAACATTAGTAGAAAAATAGATTTTTTTCTACTAGAATAACAAAAAAAAAAAACCGTCGTACTTAGAGCAATTCACTTCAGTTTTTAAAGATATTCAGCGTTTTTTATCAATTAAACTTAATGTTTTTCATGGATGAAAAGAGGTCATCAAACTATTATTGATGTACGTATAGTTTTAATTAATATTATCTATGAGTCCGTTGTAAAAATTGCAGAAATAAAGAAAATTGCAAATCATTCGTTTTAGACCAAAACCGTAATTTTAATAGATAAATAATTCTATGCCATTAAAATGCAAATAACTATTCCTTTTGTAGAAAATTCGTGCGACAAAATATATTTCACTAGATGTAATTGCTGTCATTATATTGTTGAAAGTAAAACATCACATTGTAGTTTGCGTTTTTATAATAATACGGTCCTTTGGTGTACTTTTAATTAACAATAATGTTTCCAACTAGTTATTACACTGACATTAATCGACGTGAAAGCAATTAGCGGCGAATTAAGTTCGACAAATGAGTTTCGACCACACCCACAACAATTGAGTGAATTTCCTAAAAAATACAATGAACGCATTGTGCTGCGGGCACTCTAAAATGAACTCTTCTGATCCCATTGGACTAGTAGAAACGCGAGAAATGATTCAGAATCTATTTGTATTCTTAGTAAATTAAAATCGATGGATAGTCGACAGTAAACGTTGCACCAAATCAAATTATCCCGCTAATGAAACGAGAAATTAGCAGCATTCAGCAATAAAAAATTGTCATTAAATTTTGTCGTTTTATCGTCAAATTCAAAGAACACATTTTTTCTGTTTGCACATCCGGTTCAAATTTCATAAACCGTAACTTCATTGTATATATTTTAGAATAGAAATGAAATAATGATTTATTTAATGGTTGCTTCGATTGCTCGGTAATTACCAACGAAAACAGTTTCTGATTAATAAAAAACATTAGTTCTACTTTTTACCACTATTGTTGTGTTATTAGTTCGTTGGGGTCCCGCTAATCATATTTCCTATTATTGTTGCAAAACAGACGGTCGTTGACGTGTTGCAGTGAAATACAATATAGTAATTGCTATTAACTATCGCGAAAAATTCCGTGGACCAATTCGAAACCAACGGCAAAAACGGAATCGCGATAAATTATAGTTAATTAATTACTAATTACCAATTGATTTCAATCGTCCGTGTAATACAAACAGACATGAAAATAGTCTTCGGCGACACAAATTGGTGAATATATACTAAACCAATTTCGAAAGAACTGGCGGCGTGTCAATTGTGACAACAGCTTCTGTTAAAAGCGAATCGAATGACAAAAAAATGTCCACATGGATATCAGTCGAACGAATAGATGGTACAAGGAACACGTAACATTATCAAGGAGCTCCCAATCCGAGTGTCGACACTCGACAATAATATAATTTCATTCTTTTCAGCGTCAGAGGAGTCATTATTACATCCGACACGATTCGGTTCACACGATTAGCCGGCGGACGAATAGTTCTGGCTTACGCTGATGATTGGCCGTTGAAAATTTTTAGAAAACAAATGCATACTCGGCGTCGTCCTTTTTGTGCATCACGTCGGCGGCGGCGGCGGCAGCAGCACCACACGTGGACAATGAATCCCTCAGTGTATTCATTATTATTGTAAATGGTAAAACATCTGGAAAGGTGTCCCATTATGTACCAAACGAATATAATACAAAATCCCGTCTAACAGCAATTTCCTTGGTCCCTCCTACGGCAGGAGCGAACACAACGGGGTACACACCAACATCGCTGTGTGACACTACATGTGTGCGAGGCCCGGACGGAATGGCCTGTAAGGTCAGTGAGTACGTTTTATTGTATACGGGGCAAAATATTTTAAGGGCGATGGAACAACACTGGCTTTTGTAACGCATGGAGTGGAAAAAATTTCATTTCCAACGGTGACGGCCCTTAACGCGGACTAAGTAAAATTGCACCGGTGTTGTAATCGAGAAATGACTAACGGTCATGTGGACGAGATAAAAATACATTGTTTAAAAATCTGAAACAACATCGACAAAGTATTGTAGTGGTACATGTTTTTTTTTACGCTATCTCAATTATTGATTGTCATGAAGTTCTTTACACAAGTCCAATGAGCTCTCGAACATTTTTTTGCAGAGTTCACAATATGATTGTACACGTACTTGCCAAATGAAACGCACTCTTTTTTCTTTTCACTGAAAAACCGTCTTTGGCACGTACGTACAGTTATTTTTATAATTGAAGTCCAACCAATGGCGTTAATAGAAAACGTTTAAAATTCTACTTAGAAAGACCTTAATCGAGATACACGGTGGAGAAAGGGAGACGGGCAGACGCGTGTTTTGAAAGCTACAGATAAAATTGTACTTTGGTATTTATAGTGAAGGTCAGGGGGTCACACACATGAGAACGAGTGTAACAAAATAGTTTACTACTTAGTGTGAGTTATCGATTGATAAACTTAATTGGAAGGCTTGTTTAAAGTAAGAAACATTATGTACTCGATTTACTTAGAAATCTCCGATTAGCGTGTTCAATTATTACTCGATACGTGTAAAAATTCAGAAAATATTTTATATCTAACCTTTTACTAACCGTATCACAGAAAACGATAGTCAAGTTACAATCAAAACGCATACTGGGAATACATAATTACTTTACACCGATAACACACGCTGAGCTGAAAGTGAATAACTTATGAATGTTTGTCGAGTTTAAAGTTTATTATACAGCGTATGAATAAATAAACACAAAATCATTTTAGAAAAATATAGCCTGGTGATATTGACAGGAAATTGAAGTTTTTGTTCGAGTTAATTTTTAAATTGGCTAATGAATTACTTTGAAAGTTGGAAAATCATGATAGCATTAAACAGTTTACCTAAATTGTCATAAAGCAGAACAGTTTATCGTTAAATTTCAATATGAATTAACCGAATTCAGTTTGAAATACAGTCTATACGATACACGAGTTAAAAAAAAAAAAACATTATTTTTCTACGAATTAGCGTGATCGTTGATGCGCATAAAAGCAAATATTATCATAGTATTTATATATAAATAGTAATTCTTACCTAGGACGAGGGTGTTGAAAAATAAATGTCAGATTAATAAAAATATTAGGAAATCTCAACAGTAGTATTTCTTTATCCTTGTGCAAGTCGTTAACGGAGCGAACAAAACGTTGCTGTAAGTATAAAATTCTCATACGTCACAAACACATAAAACGGATTTTGGTATTTTTTTTTATCAGACATGAACGGCACTAGTGAAAATAACCGGAACGCGTCCAGAGCATCGAACAGTCGGCAATACGTATGAGAGATTAAGAAACGTTGGAATTCAGTAGGACGGTCGGCTTCTCGTACGCACACACATTCATATGTACATGTGGCGGCGACGACGGCCGAAGACGATGGCGGCAGAAATGTGTGCTGTTCGGTACTCGGCCGTACTCGCCGGCTCAGTGTATAATAATAACAACAATAATGAGTGTGCGGTCTATGTGTACGTGGGCATGGCTGCTTGCAGTAGGTAATGTACAGCGCCTTAATATGTTAGCGGCTTTGTGCTGTTCCTTGCCGTACGTGTGCATTCCAAACGTGGGGGGGAGGGGTTACGAGAGATAACCGAGATCCGATTTGGAAGGAGAACATGGTGAACCTAATAAAAATCACAACACACCAGTAAACGTTGTTATCTTTGGCGAACAGTTATTTCACAGAATCAGTCGCAACAGGTGGAAACGGCGCAGTAGATAAGCCACCTATCTCTTTGATGACATACAATTAGTGATGGGCATTTTCGAATATTTTATACTATTCGATAGTTTTTTAAAACTATTGAATAACTATTCGAATGTGCTACCGAATGGTTTTAAAAAATATTCGATTAGTTCTACCTAAAATTTTTATTTAGTACACTTAATTATAATAAGAAGATAATTAACGAATAGTTTATTTTTAACATAAACTATCGAATATTTTTTGAATGACTATCGACTAGTTCGATAGTTACTATTGGATAATTCCCATGTCTACTTACAATCTTATTTTGTATAATTTGAGATTCAAATTAGTCTTGCAATTAATAATTGCCAACGTATGTGTTGTTATTTTTACTAATTCCATGTATTACTTGAACGCTGGTCATTCGATAAAATTGTTAAAAATAAAACTGACTTAGATGAATCTTTTCGAAACGACCCTTTAAAATTATTTTAGTTTTAAATGTTAAGTGAAGTTAATACGCAGAATGTCCTAAAATTTGTAGATGAACAAAAAAACATCCATATAGAATTGACGACCGGTTTGCGAATTTATTGAAATCTAACGTTCTAAGACTAGTGATTCGTAAAAATACATATTAAAACGCCAATGTATTTTGAGTCTATATGATGTTTTTATGAGGGTTACTGTAATACTATTGTATTTTTTTTACATATTAGTATTGAGCCCTATATTAATTTCATATAATCGATTTTTTTTTAATTTAACTAAGAAATACATTAACAGACTGGATTACTTATAATATAGCACATAATAGAGTTTTAAAAATATTTTTTCTTAAAAATTTAGATTTCAATACAATTGAAAAAGCATTACAATTCAATTACGCAATAGTTTTAAGAGATTTAAAAATGATAAATACATTTTTAAAATGGAAATCTTGATAAATAGTCCATGTTGACTATAATGTAACTCATCTTCATTTTTCATTTACATAAAGGGGTTTTAAGTGACTAGATGGTAGATTTAATAATGCATTTATACGAAAGGGTGAATAAAGGATAGTCTTTAAAGATGTATTGGACTTAAATTGCACCATTGATAATTTGAATTGCAGTAATTATTTTGGTAAATGAATTAGTTTAAATTGAATATATGGATATGCTATAAAACTAGAATATTTTCAACAGATTAACAAATCCTTAATAATAAAACTTGGTTTATATTTGAAATAAACAATAAGATTTTTATTTACTATAATTTTTTATTATTTAATATAGTTATTTATATTTAAATTAAATTAATTTCATATTTATAATTTTGTTAATTTTAATTGTACTTTGAATCTTAACTAATAAAGTTAATTAATAAAATAATAAATATAATATCAATTTAATTTTTGTATTTTAGTATATTTATATATAAATTATTATTGTTTAATAATACAAATAAATATTGTAAATAAATGTATAGGATGTATTTTCAAATAGCGAATAGTCCACTAGAGAGCTCTGTATGTACAATGAAAGAATTGTAAGTAAAGTTAACAATGACATTACTCTATAATAAATTATACAAACACTTTGATACAAAAAGAAAATATTAAATAATGTAAAATACACGTAGTTTACCAATTAACAATGTTACACTATGAAATTTGTTGAGAAATAATTTCATCAAATTCATGTATTTATTTAACTTATGGTTATTAACAGTATTTAGGTATATATTAGGTTTCAACTATACCAAGTTTAGTATAATTTCGTTATACTATTTTTGTTGCTAGTTATTAACATGGTATTAATATAATTTTTTTTATTTATAAAACTATAGAGAGAGTAAAACAATACATACATATAGGTAAGTTAATCTTCTATACTTGTATGAAAATGACCCTTTTATTATATAAAAAGGAAATTAATCTCATTATGATCAATTATTTTTTCGCGAAATTAGCCACATATGGTTAGATACAAACATTACTTTTTATAATTGGCCATAAATTGTTAATAAAATCATAAATCAAAAATATTAATTTTCTTAAAACTGTTACAGTTTTAAACCAATCAGATTAACAAAAAAAAATTACAGAATCGAAATGAATCATGTAGGTATAAATTCATATGCAAAGAGATTGATACAATTTTCAATATATAAATATATTTTCATTTTTTATTATTTTTATGAAATTTTATTAATAACGAAATTTATTTATTTACAAGATAGGTTTGATTTTTGTACTTATTAATAGTTAAAAATACAATTTTATTCAATAAGGCCTTAGTTTATCTATTTTTTAAGTTTAATAAATTGGACTCTAAGAATATAATTAAAAAATATTTGTTAATCACTTAAATATGAGATTAATAAAATTATATAATTGACGAACTACAATTCTTTTATACACGATATGCACATAAAAACTTAAACAATTAATATCAAAATTTACAATTTTTTTAGCTTTAATGCGAAGCTGGAAGGTATTAATTTTACTATGATGTGTTTTTTTTATTATTTTATTTATTTTTTTTTTTTGTCTGTTACCACTTTTTTTCAGCTCTCACCAAACCGATTTCTTTCAACGATACGTCAAAAGATCACAAATTGTATCTAGTCAAAGATATTACCCTCAAAATTTGAAAAAATTCCCTCGTAGGGAACGAGGGAGTTAATGGGGGAAATCTTCAAAAAAATTACAAAATTTAAAAATCGCTAATTTAAGAAATTTTTTCAATTTTTTTTATTTAAAACTGCCATAACTGTATCAAAAATAACCAAAACAATAAAAATTTTTCTATAGATGCATGATATCTTACTTATCATTTGGTATATTTTTTTTTATAAATTTGATCGTTAATACCTCTTTCATTCAACATACTGATTTTTTAAATTGGACCATTTCCCTTAATACAGGGGTGATTAAAAATGACAACTTTTTCATAAAAAATTATCTTTTTCAACTTAACTTTTGAAAGTGTTCCGGAAATACTGTCACTTTTATATATATCTTAAATTAAAACTTATGTAATATACTTTAATATGGAAAAGAAAAATTTTAAACTTTAGTTTGTTATTATGGTGAAAACTATCATTAAAGTTAATAAAAAAATAATATTTTTGTAAAAAAATTCTTTTTTATATTGCTATACATTTTTAAAAATTATTTGGAACAATATAATTTTTGTATGATAAATATTATTTATATACCTCTTTCATTTGACATACTTTTTTTTTTAAATAAAATTATATATTATATATATATATATATATATTCTTATATTACATTTATAAATGATAAAACTTGTAATCATGTAGCTTTTGGAATAATCCACCAATTTTTTAAATTTAAACACTATCTACAGATTTGCATCAAAGCGTTTTTTATGATAGTGATTTTAATCACTGTCAGATATCATTATACTTGACCCAACTATGCCTGCGACCCCTCTGTGCTGGGTTTTTTAGTTCAAAATAAGTCAGTTAAGGTCACATTGTTGCTTCAAATTTTGTATAATTATCAATAAACAATATTTATTTTAATATTCTTTCAAACTTATTATAATAAAATATAATACAAATTATAATTCATAACTTTTATTATATGGTAAAAATATTGACAATTTTGTCTCTTAATAAATAGAAAAAATATTTATTAAAATAATAATCATTCCAAAAAACTTAATAATTGTGACTAGCATATCTTGAAGTTATTACAATCATATTGATAACTATGATTCATTAAATTTCTTAACATAAGCTTCCAATGCATCACAACGTTTTTCGAAGAAATTTCTAAAATAACATAGACGTTTGAAATATTGCATTTTTTGTATGGTCTTTTTACCTTCTTGGAGTGTCTAAATAAATAAAAATAATTTATTATGCATTGATTATTTCAAGGACAATTAAATTAATTTTATTGTTTTGATAATACTAATAATGCAATAAACGTAACTTTGATGATAAGTGATTTTTATGTGAAAATAAAACAAATCCTCAAAAGAGTGTGAGAATAAAAAATAAAACCACTTATCATAGAGTCAATAATTACTCTTTTAATTACTTTTTATGAATTAGCTTTAATTAAAAAAATAATTTTAATAATAATTTTAAAAATTAATTGTGGGAAAAATATGATTTATAAAAATATATTTTTTATCAGCTTTATAAAACTGATTATCATAATAATAGTTGAAATATTTTACTAAATAGTATTTTTAACAATTTTTGAATAATTTGTATAAATTTAATAATTTATGATATATATTTGACTTATTTGTGAGCCAAATTTAATACAAAATTTTTAATCCTAGTACATTAATGTTTAGAATACAAGATAGATAAATGAAGAACCAGTGAAAAAATATGGACGTATCTCCTTTTATTGTAGCCAATACTTAGAAATACTTTAATTATTTCATAAGAATAATTATGAAAGTAATCACTTTCAATAATAAGTTTGTAAAATTATGTACTAACTTCCGGGCAATTAATCTGCTCTATAGCCAATTCATATAATGCATATGCGTACACGTGGTCCTGGTAATTGTGAATGTTCATATAAGTTATCAGTTCATGAAGCAGATTCCCATGACAACTGTCGCATTCCATCATTTGTCGACGACACACTACAGTTAAAAGTTTTTTTATATATCGATACGATTCATTTACTTCGTTGTCGTCGATCGCCTCCTTACAATCTGTGAACATAAGTCTTATCTCAAAAGATGTTCTTCAAGTTTATATTATTTATTTTCAAAGGAATCCTATGAGTATTGTTTCAATTCTGAGTAGCCTTTTTAGTAAAACGATACACATACCTGTGATGATCGTGTTAAGAGTATCGGTAGACAACATTGATACGCCATAAATTACATACAAGACTTCATAAATAATTAACTTATAATAGCTCTTATTGACATCCATACGTTTTTTTAATTGTTTTATGATGTCTGTTGATTTCTTACCCACAAAACTAGAATAAAATTCTACTTTCGTTTCTTCTCTCATAGTTTTTACTACATATTTTAACATAAGCTTCACTTTATTACTCAAACCCAATGTTCCGGCGCAAGCTATGAAATAGTATAGATAATAATTAACTTAATTTTTTTTGTTATCCAGTATAAAGAGTGACACGTTTATCATAACTCATACATTTACACACAAAAAACATAAATATTAAATTTTTAAATATTAAAAAGTAAATTTTACTAATTACTTTTTAGAACCATCCTTCATAACTTATAGGGGTGTCAACTATATTTTAGATGGCAACATACACAGTGATTCCATTTGCGTAATTTCAAAAATATTTACTTTTTAGAAGTTATTAGCATCTTTAAAACTCCAATTAACAAAAAATAATATTCAGGAAATTTCTAAACCGCTCTTCTCCTACCGTTATGATACAAATATTTATATCTTTTTAAATAACGGTTCAAAAGTTATTATCGACTAATGATTATCCTATTTCGATAATTTCTTATTATATTGATTATATAAATATATATGTATAGATTTAAACAGAATAAAAACTTTGATTTATTTTTTAGTTTTGGTTTTTTTTCTAAACGAAATTTTTTCAACAAATGTTAAAATCCTTTAAAATTTCTAATAATTTAGTTAGTTAATGGTTTAAAATATATAATATCAAACAAAGCGTTAACTAAATAAATACATGCATCATGATAAAATTAATACCTTCTCAGCTTGCTATAGTTTCTATAATTTGTTTAGACTGCAAAATCATAAATTTTCCTAGATCACACGTTTTGATAGTTAAGGTCTATTGCAACAATTTAAATTAAAACTGAATTCAGATGCTCTAATTACTGTTTTATTATACATTTTGTTTAGTTTATAATTTATACTCATAAATAAGTCTTTTATAAATTGAAACTAAAAAATAAACTAATTATACAAAGTGCTCAAAAGTTAGGAAACAAGTCAATTGTTACAAATAATGAGAACAATAGATACCAGTTTTCTTACTTGCTGAACAGTCTATATATCAACTAATTTCCTTTTTTTGAAAAATAATGTACTAGATTCAAGCCATTTTGAACATTTTTCTATATGCTCGTTCAATTTTGTACCATTTTTGGATAGTTGTTATCATAGGCGTAGGGTAATCTTTTATTTTTTGGAGGGGGAGCTAAATTAAATCTTCTCCCTCCAAAAAATAATTTCTACATGGCAATACATATAATCCTGTTATATTTCTGAGGAGGCTTAATTGTAAACTGAAGTCGAAGTTTCCCCAGTCCTCTTACTTCGCTCCTGCTTAACAAGTGCTGTTACTATAATATTTAAAACTAAACATTTTATTTGTTTTTCAACCGTCAATACAGTCATTATTCATTAAAAATAAAAAAAACGTCTCTTATACATTTCTGTATGTATATATAGTTATTTAAAAGAATTAAGTTGATACCTCTACAAGTTATAAACGACCACGTTAAAAAGTAATTAATAATTGATAGATCAAGAAATATATACAATTACGAGTAAAAGGAATCAAAACATTATTTTTCACTATTATATTTATATTGAAAGTAATTAGATGAATTATGATAAACAGTTCACTCTGTATATATATTTTATTGGAACCAACTTACCGGCAGCTAAAAAGTAATGATAAGATCTCATTGATGAACTGCTTTCAGCTGCATTTAAAAAACATTGGAAAGAAGCATCCCATTTTAAGCACATAGCGTACATGAATCCTAACTCCTGTTTACACATGGCATTCCAATTCTCGTAAATATTTATTCTTGATGCAGCTTCGAAAGCTTTAATGGATTTTGCTACTTGACCCTGCAAGAAGAAGAGAAAGAATCAGCGATGAAACAAGGGTAATAATTACTTTTTATGACTATTAATTCTACTTAATCACAAACCTAATACATACTTTGAAATAAGCATAACGTCCAATGAAAAATTTTTGAAGCCAACTGCCGCGTAACTCTAATGGCGGATTGTGGGCTAAGTTCTTAATTTCATTTAAACACAATTCCCTATTCTCTCGAAATAGTGGTTCGTCAAATTCAATTCCCGAATTTGTGACGTTCATGTGGTACCATGATATGATCAACCTGTTCATGAACAAACCAACCAAGTCATTAAAATAAACATCTTCTGTTTGTACGATATTCATATACATTTTTTATATGTGATTATTTCTATACTTTTTTGGAGGTAATGTTCAATGGCCAAGTCATTAATTAAGTAATACTACACAATGATGTATACAATACAAAAATAATTGTACCATGCTATAGGTGCATGCATGTCTGGTCCATTTTTTGCGAATGATAAAGCATCCAAACCTGTTTGACGATTTCCTCGAAATCCCAACATATTTAACGTCATGGAAGCTATTTTCGCGGGTAGAAGTGACAGGAAAAGATTTATACCGCCGTAACCAGTGCTTACCGCTGTCATCAATCTGATGGCTTCTTCAGGAGTCATCTTTACTGTCATACTATAATATGTATATAGATCGTACAAATAGAAATATTTAATTTTGTTACGTTAGTTTTTTCTTTTTTATAATGTTTGGAATACTCACTCCGGTTTTCTGAAAAATTCAAATGATGTAGTTGATGACCGAATCATTCGTTTATTAACTTGATTATTGATTTTGGATGCAGATAATTTACATTTCAATACAGGTGGCCATTTTGGAACATCATCATCTAGTTAAAGGTTGCAAAGTTATTATTTGAGTGGAAATAATTCTATGCTACGTATTTTTTTTCTAAAATAAATTAATGTTCATAAATAGACATACTTAATTAAAACCATTTTATAATTGTGTGCTCATATATTTATGTATTGTTTATTTATAAACAAATTTTAAGTTGAGATATTGTACTATTAAAACGTTTTTATGATAATTACCGACTTCAAACATAGTACAATAAATTTTCAGAATTTCCGAGTAACTTTGTTGGTACATTTTCCAAGCTCGGCTCATACCATAAACAGCTTTTGCTGCTGTTCCAACTGATATAGTTTCGATTGTAGCAGCGGTTAGACATCCTATGTATACTAAAGCATCTACATGAATGATTTGTTTGTCATAGTCGCTAAAACTCATATTGTCAATTCCGCGAAAAACTCTATTTTTTACTGCAGACATCCAGCTTTTTGTATTATCAGTCGCACATCGCTCTTCCAATTGACGACAACTTGAAAGAACATTTTGTCTGTTCGTATAATCTGGAGCCTCCAAAATCAAATTCTGATTATAAAAAAAAAAATCAGTTGAATGGTAGAAATTTTTATCTCATAATAAAACTATATAAATTTGAGTAATAATGAATGTTGATTTAAAATTAATATTTTAGCTTCGATGCAAAGCTGAGAAGGTATTAATTTTACTATGATGTGTTTTTTTTTTGTCTGTTGCCACTTTTTCTCTGCTCTCACTGGACCGATTTCTTTCAAAAATACGTCAAAAGATCACAAATCGTATCTAGTTGGAGATATTAACCTTAAAAATTGAAAAAATTTCCCTCGTTCACCGCAAATGGGGGAAATATCCAAAAAAATTACAAATTTAAAAATCGCTAATTTTCGAAATTTGTTCACTTTTTTTTCTTAAAACTTCCATAACTTTTTGAAAAATCAACAAATCAACATAATTTTTTTTATACTAAAACCTTAGATATTTCCTTTTCATTTGATATTATTTTTTTGAAAATCTATCACTTAACTTGCTCATTGGGGGGAATTTAAAATAGTAACTTTTTTACAAAAATTAAATTTTTCAACTAATTTTTGAAAATGTTCCGGAAATACTGCGTCCTTCAAACATATATCAAATTAAAGCTTATTTTATGTACTATAAAATGAAAAAAAAAATTTTTCCCGACACTTTTTCTTCTACATTTAAACGGCTGCCATAGTTAAAAAAACACTATTTTTGTGTTACAATTTTCGATTTTCAATTTTAAATTTTCAACTTAACAATGCTATAACTTTTTGAAAAATGTATATATCAGCACAAATTTTTTTTTTCTAAATACATTATAAGTACATCTTTCATTTGACATACTTTTTATTAAAATTGGACAATTTCGCCTTATATAGGGGGCGTTCAAAACTTGAAATATTGTAAAAAACATAGATCTTTTTCAACTGAACTTTTGAAAATGTTTCGGAAATACTGCGTCCTTTAAACATATATCAAATCAAAGGTTATGTTATATACTATCAAATGAAAAAAAAAATTCATCCCGACATCTTATCTTCTATACGCAAATGGCTTTCGAAAATTAAAAAAAAATGTAATGTTTGCGATAATAATTACCTTTTATCGGAATGTTTTTTGTACTTAAAACTGCCATAACTTTTTCAAAAATGAACAAATAAAAATAATATTCTTTTGTATTGAAACCTTAGATATTTCCCTTTCATTTGATATAATTTTTTTTGAAAATCTAACACTTATTCTGCTCACTGGGGGGATTTAAAATAGTAACTTTTTCAACTTAATTTTTTAAAATGTTCCGAAAATACTGCGTCTTTTAAAGATATATCAAATTAAAGCTTATTTTATGTACTATACTTTGTCCCGACGACCTATCTTCTATGCGCAAATAGCTACCATATTCAAAAACATGCTATTTTATCAAATTTTCTTTTTTTAATTAAACACTATCTACAGATTTGCATCGAAGCGTTTTTTATGATAGTGATTTTAATCACTGTCAGATATCATTTATACTGGACCCAACTATGCCACCACCTCACTGTGCTAGGTTTTTTAGTTTTAAATTTATAATATTTTTAATATAGTATTAATTTAAAATAATATTAGACAAAAGTGATAAAATTTAATTATTATAATAAATGTTGAATATGTTATGTTTATTACTAGGACAAATTAAGTATAGAGTATTATACATATAAAGTCAATTTGTATTTTATTGATTTATTTTGGCTATTATTTTATTTATTTTTAAATATATTTAAATTTTTTTAAAAAAGTAAGACGACTAACTGTTATAGTAGATATGAAACACTTGCAGTTGGCAATATATATGTCTTCCTCTTTTTTCGCTAAAACCCTTTGAGCTCCGGATAAGTCCCCTTTCATTACCATACATACTGCTCTTCTTGATGTTTTCCACGACGGTTCGTCCCAATAAATATCACCGTTGCGTACAGACATAAGCTGATAGAAATATCACACAGTTTATGAAATATAATTTAAATTTTTTGCTAGTTTTATTTATTAACCAATCATTTAACTTCATGAATTTTTTTATATCAAATTATTTTACTTAATTTATAATGAAAAGTTCTTTAGGGGATTAACCTGGTCTAGTGGGTATAAACTTATGTTTCGGCGCACGGGGTTTCGGGTTCGATCCCCAGAATTCCACAAGATTTTTTCATTCGTATTAGCTTGTATCTGTTGCAAGCCGGCCATAATATTCGCCCTGTCCATCATTAGCCTAGCCAAAAACCATCTTTGACTCTCTAACATGTGAAAGAGGGTTCTAGCATGTTAAATTCAGGAAATAGAAGGATGTAAAATTGATTTTTATATTGAAAAGTTGTTTAAAAAAAAGATACTATATCAGAATTTTAAATTTATAAAGAATAGAGAATAACGAGGAGTCAGTTAACTTTTAATCTGAGGGAACTAGTTATACTTTAAACAATACCTATTTTTACTGATTGCGATTAAAATAAAGCCAGATTTTACACTTGAGCAATCGGATCTGCGACTATTTTTCTTTAAAGTTTGAAAAATCCTGTACTAGAGTAACATTCAGAAATCAATGGAGAATTTAGAATTGTACTGACTATTACTATTATTTAATTCAATGAAAATGAAAAAGATTTTTTAAAAACATATTATGTTTCTTTGTATGTTATACTATAACAAAAAAGAGTCATCATTATACAGAGTGATTGACTAACTATGCCTCACGAATTACTTTTAAAAATATTAGTGTTATCATATATGTAATTATTTTATTTGTAATAGATCTTTGTTGAGCTACTTGACAAGAAAAATAAAAATTCCATCTTCATCCCTTAACCCTGAAATCAATATCTACTTTAGTTTTTCAAATAGAAACCTAGTTTTTTTTTTTATTAATATTTTATTGAATAAAAAAGAAAAATTAAAAAAAAAATAAATTTTAATAAATTCTAAACGAGGTATCACTATTTTAAGTTGATGGGATTTAACAAATAAAACAGTAGTTGGGTAAATACAGTAACATTAATATTTAGTGTACAAATTAGAACTATCGGTGTATTGTACCGCGACGTAAAATTTGTGCGTCTTTTATAAATCAACATGAGTAATATTGACATCCTCAAAATTTAAATGAATCATAGCTCACTAATAATTACATAAAAAAAAAATGTTTACGAACAATTTTTTTAAAACTAAATCTAATCTGATTATATATATAAAAAAAATTAGGGTTACCGTTTGAAAATTGAAAGTTGATACTGATTTAAAGCATACGGGATGATCATAAAAATGTAATTTTACTCAATGAGCAGCCCAAGATAGAAACATAATATTTCATAAAGAAAAAAAAAAGATAACTCTTATATTTTCAGAGATTTGTGAGGCATAGTTAATCAATCGCTCTGTAGATTTTTTGACCATATTTTGTAAGATAGGTAATTACTATAATAATTTTCATAACTATACTTAATATTTTGTTTTATTATTGTATCAAAATAATTAATTAATTAGTTTTTTAATTTTATGTGATATTAGCAATCATTCTTACCCGTTGGGGTGTTAAATATCTGATGTGTTTAAAAAAACATATATCATATATTGTGCATTAAGAACTTGTAAACGTGCGAAGAAATTGTTTAACGGTCGACGGACATTAACTAAATAACTTTTGCGTATAATAGTAACACGCCATACAATTCTACATGGATATGTTTGCAGTATATCGTGTTAGTAGTAGTCATAAAAATGACTACGACTTACACGCAGGGAATCAATCGATTCGTTTGCTTATGACCTTGTTTTTTGTTTTCTAAACGCACACCAATCTATCGTTGTTAATATTATTATCTATACTTACTACTATTGTAATATGCATATATGCCCGATGAATATAATGTGCCCTGCACTCTTTTGGATTCACTAATTGCGATCAACCAAATATGTATTACTTAAGTAAAGAAGGGGAGTTGGTATCTGAATAAGTCGAACGAACAACGGTTAAAACTCGAAAACCTGAAGACACACCTGTGCTTATGTTTTAACACGTCAAGGTGTTTCTAACTCTAAATAATAAAAAAAGGGTTGTAAATTGTTTGTTTATTTCAATAGCAGGTATAGAGGAACAGTAAGAAATGAAATTGAAGTAAGATAAGACCAATACGTGCAATAAACCATTACATTGTATTCGTAGAAAAAAATCACTTTTTTTAAATAACATTTTCTTACACTAGAGTTAACAAATATAAAAGTTAGTATTAAACAACAAGTTAAAAAAAAAATTAAAAAAAGAATAAATCCGTCATTTTTTTAAATCTGCATTAATCCATTCGGCAGCTATAGCTGCTATCTCATCCGAATGGTTGAGTACAAATGCATGTAAGTATCCTTTGTCACACAAAACAGCATCAGCCTCCGGCACATTTTCATGAATCTCATGATAAAACGATATCGGCGCCCAGTTGTCGCAATTTCCAAAATACATATGCAATTTTGAAGCATGTTCGTTCAGGGGCTGTAAATATAAAGAAAACAAAAATTGTAACTGTAAGAAAGGATAAATTTAAATAATCTAACTATGTTTATCCAGAGGTGTAATTATGAGAGAGAGTAAGGTAGGGAGATAGAACAAAATTAATTACGTTGTTAAGAAACATTTTTTTTTTTGTTAGAGGCAATAGTAAACTTTTTTCTTTTTTATATCTCCTTTCAAATAAAACCATAAGTTATTATAACCATCTTCAATTAACAAAATTAACTTTTAGGTTTTAATTATCTTATTTATGTTATTTTCACCTTAAAGGTTAAATTATTAATTAAAAGAAACAAACAAACCTTCGTGTCCAAATGGTAAACATTGTCCATCTCGTCTAGCGCCATCGAAAAGACATTTTGTAAAACAGTAGGATGTACTAAAACAACAGCTGATTGTATAACAAAGTCATCGACTATTCTACCTTCCATTATTAAGAGAGTAACTTTGACAAGGAAATTTTTGATAAATTTAGGAAATAATGTAAATATCTACAAAAAAATGAAAAAAGACAAGTATTTACAAGTCATAATTGAAGAGCATAGCGCAACAACCAGATAAGTCCATTTTTAATTAAATTTTTAGAGAAGAAATTTTATAAAAATAGGAAGATAGAATTCGTTTTTGTACTGAATTTCATAGAAATATCATATTTATTCAAAACTAACAAAAAGTAAGTTCTAAAAAAGTTAGACTTATCTGGTTATTGCACCAACGCTATAATTTATTAATTTTAACTTCCAGTTTCTTATTAGTTTAAGAATGGATAAATACGATATATATCCTGTCATACTATAAATTTAATGTTATATGTTTAGTTAATTTAAAAAAATTATCGTGTTGTAGAATCTGAAAAACTGAAATTTTTTATAAAATTAAGATAAAACCTCAAAGAAAATTAAATTATATACGATAAAAATTCGCAGAGTTTTAATACAACAGGTGGTATATTTTATGGTCAAGAAGTATACTGTCTTATATATTAAGCAATGTTTAAAAACACTGATAGTAACATATTTCTGTAAGCCAACTAAATTTTTTAGTTAAAAAACTCAAAGCTACTAATGCGAATACATAACATTTTTAATCTCAATAGATACTAAACCAGTTAACAACGTTCTATAAAGCTAAAATCAAAGTAATTCGAATAAGAAATAAAAATGTTATGTTTTTATACCTTAATTAATGGAATGCTGATGATTATTATTCAAATTATTACATTGTATTTAAATTTGCCATTATGAAATTAATAATTTTGCTATCAATTATTAATGACTTTTTAAATACTTATGTATGTTGATCACAGAATTTAATTAATATTGTTTAATATAAACTGATATTAGGTGCAAATAAAATTGAGTTTTTCTTGAAAAACAAATGTAATACTAAAAACAAATTTTTGGAGGGTTGCTTAAGTTACGCCTATGAAATTAATTGTTATTAAACAATTTTATTGCAATAACCAAATTATAATCAAGACTATTTATATTGTAATAGAATATATCTTACCCAAGAAAAGAACAAAATTGTACTTAAAAGGTAAGTAGTGGTTCTTATTAATTTTTGACCATTAGGTGTTTCACGCATTTTTTGCAAGGCTGGGAAAAAGAATAGAACTTTTTTTACATTAATTCTAGAAATCATTATTGTGTCCTTAAGCATTTCGGATATAACTTTAGAACCTATAGAATGACCTCCAAAATAAACATTACATTTGTCCGGCACGTACTTCTCAACGAATTTTAGCTTATGTTCTACTTGGCCTTTTACGGTATATAATTCTGGATGAGTTTTAAGATTAGGAATATAGAATCCTGAGTTTTTTGGTGGAGTTTCGTGACCTATAAAAGATTAATTTAATTAATAACAGTGGTGCCGATTTCTCTGCATCTAAAAAATTTATATTGCATACAAATAAATATTAGAAACCACCTGTATATGAAATTCCTCAAAAGTATCATGTGTGGTAATTTTAAGAAATGTAATTAAATAAAAAAAACAGGAGCAAAACTACTGTAAGTATAAATTTGATTTTCATACATTTGAATTTATAAGTAACACGGCGCTAGTAATTGTCATTTTTATTTTAACCCTATAGAATTCATAAGTATTTGTTATCTGAAAAATACGAACAAATCCTAAGCAATAAGTAGGCAAAGAAAACACAATGTAAAATAAATATTCTTTATATGTTAATATTAAAAATAATAGCCGGTTCTACATTGAAAATTTACATTGTTATATAGTCTTTAAATACATATTTTTACACAATAATTGTATCAAATGTTCAACTTAGTTTATAGATACACTCTTATTAAATATTCTAAGTTTTAGAGATAAAAAAAATCTCACAAAATTTTTTTTTACAACACATTCTATTTCATTAAAATTATAAATCTCATAAAATCTTGTCTGTATTTTTTTTTTAACTACCCAAGAATGTGACTAAAATAGGTTTTTAATTTTGATATATTTTACACATTTCTATTTAAACATTCAGCAAGTGTTTCTTCAAAATATTAAACAACAAATATTAGTACTATTTAACTATTATTTAAATTTTTTCTCAGTAAGAAATTAATTGTCTAACAACCTTGACATATTACTTAGTGCACGGGAATTTTCTGTTTTTTTCCTATAAGCAATAAAATAATCCTAAAAAAACGTAGCTTTTATCAAAACGTAATTAAAAAAAATACTCCGATATATTCTTATATAAGCAGTATATTGAACTAGATAATAAGGAAAAATAAAAAATCTTTAATACATAGAAAAGTCACATTGTAAAAGTATTTAAGTATTCATAAGTCACTATAAGTTTGTGACCAAATTGATATTGTATGTTTATATTATTTTATCTGAGGGTTGTGCTTATTACTAATTAGTAGTCTAGTGTAAAACTATACTTCAGTAACTTTATGCTTTATGTTTGTAGTATATACATAGTATAATTCATTGTTTTTTTATATTAACGTGTATGAAAAATTCGTACAGATAGACCCTTTTTTAAAAAATATAATATTTTTAATCAAAATAGTGAACACAATCAGAAGGTCGTAGCAAAAATTAAAATGTAAAAAATGTTTTTCTGCATTTTTAAATTTTCAAAAAAAAAAACACTGATCCTTGTGAAATTTTAACAGAGTATATAAGAGACAATATGATTTATTGGGTGTCCTTTTTATAAAATATTTAATGAAAAACCTAAGAACGGAAAGGGTTTGAAAGAGACATCACAAATATGTAAATTTGTATCAATATTTCGAAACGACTGCGTTTTTTAACCTATAAAAAATGAAATCTTTTAAAATGTACTGCAATATTAAAAAAAAAAACCAGCACAGTTGGGTCGCGGCACAGTGAAAACGTGCCATAACTGGGTCAAGAATCTTAAAAATCACTATAATAAAACACTATTATTAATCTTTTCTTCGTAAATGTACTATTAATAGTAATTATAAAAGTTTCTGAATATATATCAATCTAAAATATATCTCATAAAATCTTCTATTTAACGATAACAATTTAACACTTGAGCTAAAAAAAAGTTTAAAGGTTCTACTTTTTAACTTATTGTACAGCAATTTATCGTCTTTCAGGATTTTGTGATTTTAAAAATTGGCCGCAATTTTTCTTCCGTCTAATAATAAAAATGTCAATAATTTTTCTAAGTATTGGTTCAAAAGTTGTTATTGACCACTTTTTCATTTAAGTTAAGATTTTTTTTAAAGATTTCCCCCATATACGGGGAACGAGGGAGATATATTCAATTTTTGAGGGTAATATCTTCGATTAGATACAATTTGTGATCTTTTGACGTATCGATGAAAGAAATCGGTTCGGTGAGATCTGAGAAAAAGAGGTAACAGACACAAAAAAAACACATTATAGTAAAACTAATACCTTCTCAGCTTCGCATCGAAGCTAAAATTAAAAGGTAGATAGCAGAAAAAAAAGATTCATATTTTTAAGCCAAAGGTAACTGGTTATAATGATCATTTTCTACATTAGTCATTCTGCTTTAGCCATTTTATCTGTAGTAGTTTTTACCATTGTCTGATTTACATTATTTATATACATAACAATATTTTTATTAATTTAGATTGTATAAAAAAAATATGATTATTTCATTTGATTAGTGATTTTATAGTATGTAATTAATTTTATTTTTTTTAAATTAACACTTACTTTTAAATACAAAAGTAAGTTATAAAATATTTTTAAATAAACCGGAACTTAGTAGTTACTTATTTAAATTTTATAATACTATGTTTTACAAAGTACACTTGTATATTTAAAATCAATAAATTTATCACTTTTAAGTTCCAATTTATTATATCAAACATATATTTCCCCCATTTACGGAGATCGAGGGGAATTTTTTCAATTTTTGAGGGTAATATCTTCAATTAGATACAATTTGTGATCTTTTGATGTATCGTTGAAAGAAATCGGCTCGGTGAGAACTGAGAAAAAGTGGTAATAGACACAAAAAAAAAACATATCATAGTAAAATTAATTCGATTCGCACCGAAGCTAAAAAATCTATCTCATATTTGTTCTTTTATAAAATAATTGGCGACAAAACAAAAAAAAGTAGTTTGTAAAATTTACATAATTTTTGATTTTAAAAAATGTTCCGGGACGACTTTGTTAATCTAATCTATATCAAATTAAAGAATTTTAAGAGTACTTTAGGATGGACAAAACAAAGAAAAATTTACAATATTTTTTCTATGAGGTAATTGACTTTCAAGCTGAAATTCGCAAAATGTTCTGTAAAAATTCATCACTTTACAAATTATTGTGAAGTTGAGCAGATTTAAAATCGAAGCGATTTTTGGTATTAATGATGTTAATCACTCAGTTATCATCTGTCTGTTCCCACTGTTCTGGTTCTTTTTGTTATAAGAATTTTTAAGTTATGTCACATTAAAAGACTTAAATTAATTTTATAAAATTAATAGTGTATATTTTTTTAATTTCAATTTTTATTATTTTACATTTATAAACAAAATACTACTGTTATTATGTTGTACTATTTTATAAAAACAAAATAATATTTCTTAATTCACGGAAAAGTATCACAAAGTTTATTAGTTGTATAATAATATCCCAAAATATAATATTATAAGGATTTTGTCGCAATATAGGGCAACTTACCTTTCTTTAAAATATTTGTATTTGAAAAATTGTTGGACAATATACTATTTCCCATTAAATAAAAATGAACAAGAATATTTAAGAAAACGAGGAGTGAAATTGAGTTTTATTTTTCATAAATCTAACCAAGTATAATACAATTAACTAAAAAGTTGAGCATATACCAGCATGGGACAAAACCCAACATGTAATTCCAGTAGTTCTGTACAGTTTTTCTAAAAATCGTTTATAGAATAACGTAACGCCAGGATTTCCGCATATAAACAAAACCAATTTATCTGGTTTCTTTCCAGTTTCGGTAATTCTTTGACCACAACACAACACTCGAGTGGCAACTCCATTGACTTCAATCCAATCGATTGTTGCCTTATGTGAAGATAACGACTCCATCAAAGACGATTTAAACCTAAAAACAATAGTTAATAATTAATGTCTAAATAATTTAATTGAAAGTTGAAATAGAGTTATCATAATGTGTACTAAAATTAATTTCTAATTAATAGTTAAAATATTAAATAACACCAGTGGTGCTTGGAGGTGGCCAGGAGGGAGGTCTCGTTTCATCTCGTGAGATTTTTTGTGTTACTAACAGAAAACTAATGCAAAATATACAATCCTAGATTAAATCTTTTTATTTGAATATGAGCTATTGGTCGATGAAAAATAAACTCTGCAGCAACTGATACTAACAAAATTCTAAATATCAGAAACGTTATTTAAGGGGAGGCATGTTGGCTTTGTGCCGTCGGGTCACGGATAGCAGAAATAAAATTTATTGTGTTATTTCTAGGTTAATTTCATATAGTTAATATTAATAATAGAGTTATTAATGTTCAGGTATATGTTGTGTTATGTAGGTATATTAATTGATATTATATCGTACACCCAGAGAAAAACCTCGATCTATATAATAAATTCATTGTTCAATTTGATAAATATATCATTACTATTGAATCAATGATATATTTATCAATATGATATTTTTTTTTCTTGTCTTGAACAATAATTATTTATAAGAATAGTTATTTTGTTCGTATTAATAAAACATTATCATAAACCCTTGATAAAATTTCTCTTTCAATTTTGATTGAGGTTTTTCTTTGGGTGTAATTAATGGTGTAGTAGGCACGTATATAACTTTTTTTTAGGGCGGAGGGTTGGACATTTTTATTAAATTTAAATAGATATTTGTTATAAGTAAACATAAATTTTTTTATTATGACCTTTTTTCCTTGATCATAATTTTTCTGAAAAACCATTTTCAGTAAATAACTTAGGTTGACGCATAAGTTTTGGGACAGGGAGGGTTACGTTTTCTAGCCTAAAAGGTATAGGTTTATTTGTAAACTAGGAAGTTAAGTTAGTTAAAGTTATTAAACGAGATAAAGTGTGCTGGTTTATACTATGTAAACTGCCAAAATCGGATTTTAAAATAACATGGCAAATCAAAAATGCTGATAACCCTAGTCCAACATATTTTTATTTTATCTTATTGTTATTTTGATTTGATCATTAAGCAATAACACGTTTACATTTGATTGTGCAATGTTAAGAAATTTCACCTAATTAAAAATCAGATTATAGAATTAAAATTGTTTTGATTATCAAGAAAACGTTAATACTAATTTAAATAATTTTTTATTATAATATATATTTTTGATTTTTCAAATTCAAATTAGGTTATTGAATATTTTTCCTCCAAAAATATATAATGATTTGTTTGTTACTTCCGGGAAAATATTCTATGACATTAACTACCACTACTCATTAAAATTATAACTTTTAAAAGAATTTGAATACTTAAAACTGGTAAACGGCATTAAATTTATAATGAGCCTTTTAAAGCATTTATTTCATACCATTAAATAAATCTAATTGTTTAAGTATTTTTATATCGCTAAATAATTGTTTAAAATTAGCTATCGTTGAATTTTCGGTCAATAAAAAAAAAAAAAAATGACCTACTATTGTGAAATGTTTAAAATCTTTGAAAAAAAAAATATCTTTTAAAATTAAACTTGATTTCAAGTGACAAATCAATCACTTTCAAGTGATACTTATAAAAAAAAGGTTACATCTAACATTTTCTATTATAACCTGACTTGATCCGTGTATAATATATTTAAAACTTAATAGGTAAATATATTTATGTGAAATTTTTTCTGTCTTAAATTGGATAGTTATTAAATTATTATAATAAATACTTATTAATACTTAACAAAAGCAATTTATAATACTAATAATAATCATGTTTTAGAATTAAATATACTAATAATATTCTTTAAGACGACACCAAAGTTTATATTTATTGATACTTATGTTTCAAAATAAATAAATGTTATTTAATTTTAAGCTGATGAACAACTTTATATACTTATGTAGAGCAGAGATAGAGGTTTATTTTTACATAAAATTATTTAATTGTAAAAAAGTGGTGAAGTATTTTTAAATTGTTGAATATGCTGTTAATAAAATATAATAGCCACGTACAATTCGTAAATCGATATCTATAATTTAGTATACTCGAATGTCGATTAATAAATTAATCGAAGGAGTTTAGGAGACCAATTGATATTTTTTATTTAATTTAATTTTTTATTTACTATTTTCATGATATAAATTAAAATTCATAAATAGTTGGATAATTAAAATTACTATTTTTTTTTTTTAACAATATACATTGTGATAAATTAAATTCATCGATTAACACTGAAATTAAGCATCCTAATACTAAAAAAAAGATTCAGTAAGATTTTTACACGTGTAAAGTGTTAATTTATTTAATTATATAGAATATAAAATCTGATTCACGTAATCAAAATTTCTATTTTGCGAAGAGAAACGTTGACCGACCGACCGACAGAGCATTGCACTACGATCAGCTGATTCCCTTCACCCCAACCAACCAGTGTTAAACCCCACCATTATGATATTAGCAACGGACCATCACGCGCTGTTCACACAAGTTTAGTATCTACACAGTGTTCACTGGTGAACGTTATCGTGTTGGCTGAACGAACCATTTCCGTGTAGTAATACACTTGACTTGTCCATAATTGATTGTGGATTAAGATATATTTTAATAATATTAACATATTATATTAACACTCGTATATTAGTAAAAAAGTAACTATACTCACAACAGGTTTGGACGAATTATAGTCGTAGAAAGTACGAACTCGGAGCGCCGAAAAACACCTGTCGCTAGCGTACGAAATTGGCGTACTTGCAACGCGTCGTTGCCAATGATACTGAATGGGTAACGGACAACAAACAGCGGCACAAAATTAAAGATCAAAAACAAGCGAGAGAGGGCGCCCTGCGCAATCATCACAATATAATAATATTATTATTACATCGATGATTAATGTAATAATATTATTATTATATTAATGAGTAACTTTGTGATATTTCAAGCGTCCACAAAGTACGACAGAGCACTTAAATACAACTATTTCCGTAAAGAAGTATTGTGCAACTAACTAATAACTCTTGTGAATTCATTGTTAACAACAATTAATGTAGAGATAGGAAGGATAAAACCAAACTTCTTTTAAGAATTATAAAACCTAGGATACTTTTGAATAAAAATAAAATAAAAAATCTATATTATGTTTAATACTTTTAAAGCTGTTACATAATTACACTATAACCTTCTATATTTATGCCGATAGCTAATAATAACCAGAATACAAGTGAAAAAGTTTATATAGCGTACATGGTGTACTAATTTTGTTCAATGGTAAAAAACAGTACATTATAAAAAAAGTACGCAAATAGATTAATAGTGAAAATCCTATTTAAGTAATTTCAAAACCTTTTCAAAGTAAATCAACAAACTCGCAATCTATTTTAAAGTTTTTTTTCGGCATGCTTAGTTTCCTTTAAGTTAAATTTTATCAACCACTATAATTAAATTTAATGAATAACTGATATTATTGTACATACATAGTATAAGAACTATACATTTTGTTTAAATAATACCATGAACTTTTTAAATGTAATTTTAAAATAAAATATGAAAAAATTAAGTGTCAATAAGTAAGTAGTTTCATGAAATTAGTGGAAAGACACTTATTCTTTAATACTGATCGTAGCGTAGGACATGTATAACCCGAGGGGGCTACAGTCCTTCTTTGATCTTTTAAAACTCATTTAAATCACATTAGAAATGACACACATTTTAACTATGTGGTATATAATTCAACAAAGATACATAAAAAATTATTGTACGTATTTCTGTATAATTTAAGTTATATTTATAGTTGTAATTTTAAACAAAATTTTCCATGATTTTCATATACGAAGTTTAATTTAACTCGGTGTGCAAAAAAGAGGAAACAACAGATTTTTAAAAAATACATGAAACGTTGAAATTTCACATTATTTTTTAAGTAGTTAGTAGAAATTACTATGTATACCTTAAATACATAATATATTTCATTTTAATAGTACTATTTAGCTCATGAAAATAGTAAAATATCTAAATTAACCATAATGTTATATAAACAATAGGAAAATAATCATGGTATACAAATTTTAAGAACACCGTTGATTTTAACATCAAAAAATATAGGAGACTACATATACGATTACATTTTTTAATTACTTATACATTACCACATAAATAATTAATTTAAAAGAAAAATTCGGTTTTCTGAATTATTGAAAGCTTTGTCAAATTTTTACTACTAATTGTAAAAATATTGATTTATAATTATTAAACCAAATCTAAAAAATTATAAATTCTAAAATTTTCAAATAAATTTATATTTTAGATTTGGATAACTGACTGAATGTTTTTTTTTAATTATTAGTTTTACGTATTTTGTATTATACTGTAAGAAATGATTCAATGATTTCCATACGTCATTGTAATACTTTTAATATACACATTACTTTTACAGACAAGTGGTGTAATTTTAACATAAGTAGCAAAAATTTCTGCATAGTTATAACATTTTTATTACTATTTATCAAACATTGTATGTTAAAATTTCCAGTCCATGTATGTGAAAATTGGGACATTTTTTTTAAGTACGCATTTATTGAATAATTGGCGACTAAAATAAATAAATATTGACAAATGGGGGGTATCATCGTCTACGATTCCTTTAGGGATAACCCTGTATTTCAATATGTTGTCCGACATAAATTAGCTACAGCTGATCTTTTTACTGTTATCAATTGTTGGTTTTTTCAAAAATATACTTTATTAATTATTCAACAGAGATCGGAGATCATATATTAAAAAATACATTCGTATTTTTTTAGGAAGTAAATAAAATAAAAAATAAATAAAACGTATTTCTTTACACATTAAAATGACTGGTTCATTATAACTTAGGGGCGTATTTTAGGGGGCAACCTAAAATCGTAATCATGAACAATCACCTTCTGAAAATGCAGCTATATATATTTCATTTAAAATATTATTCATTTAACTTACATGATAAACCATATATCATCGTATTAAATCATTTGCGATCATCAAATATCTATATATCCTTTCGATGTTACTCTTACTATATTAATAGAGATGAAATAAATGCGATAAGAAAAAAGAAGGTCAATAGCACTAAATGCAATCGCCCCCTCCTACCCCGGATGTACTTGTAAGACTCATCTGTCATAATTCTATGTTATATAGCAAAGTTCTGTGCTAACGTGTTAAAAGTTCAGTTAATAAGTTAAGTTATAAATTTTAAATTTATCTATTTAGTTCACGTTAACTTAATTGGTAACTTATTGTAGGCTTTTCACTAAGTAACTTAAACACAATAAATGACTTTGTTTTCATTTTTTATAATTTAAGGTAGTGTTCAATAATTGCGATTGGTATTCTATTTAGAATTGTACTAAAATAAAATAATTTTTTTTTGATAAAATCATAAAAAATATATCGTATTCTTTTTGAAAAATATCTCACTTACGACTATTTTACATTTATTTATAGATCTATAAATAAATGTAAAATGTCAAAGAGAGAATGTGAACAATCTTTCTTAGACTCTATAATTTTCATTTCTAAATGGAATAAATTATACTAATTATTTTTATGGGTAATAATTATATAATATATTTAAATAGATTGTACCAACTGACCCAATTATTAAAGAATGAAGTCAGTTACAAAATTTGAAAAACGAAATTTTAAAGAAATGTTTTTCATAAACAGAAATATGCATAATTTTTGAAAATATTTAATAAATGAAAAACTCAATAATTACAAATGTTTTCCGAACAAACTTTTTAAAACAAATTTTAAAATAACACATGTACATATTGAAAAAGCTCCCTGGTGAAGTCAACAAATGTTTTTCAATATATCTATAGGAGATATTTTTTTTTATTAGCTAAACCATTTTTTTTTATTTGATTTAATAAAATACTTGTTAATTTGATTAACTTTTTATTCTTATAACAAAAATAATGCTGAAATTATCAAATGATCTATTTAACAAGAAGTTTATTGAACGTATTTTATAAAGCTTTTGTTGATTATACCGGAGGATATTTTATTGTATAAAAAGATAAACATGTATTCGGTGTGTAATGAAGATTCTAGGAGCGAACTAATCGTAATAATTTGTACTCGTATATATTGCAGAAAATCATATATTGTATAAAAACGCAGGTCCAGAGCATTTAACCGCTTTATCTTGAGTTACATTAAGGTAATTTTTATTTTTTTTTGTATTTAACTTGATTTATTTCATATAATACATTCATTTAGCTAACTTAATTTCAACGCAACACATTAATGGTAATATTTTTTTAAATGTTTTTTACAAGTTTAAAATTTTAGACTTGCGTCTAAGATCAGACTCGATGAGTTAAAAAGTTAATATTAATTTTTAAATTAAATTTTAATTTACCGAGTTTACTATTAAAACTTAGCCACAATTAAATTAAATTAAATTTGAATTTATTAAAATTTAATCTAATTTTCATATTACTTTTCAACTTTTTATAATTTCTAGGTTAGTAATATTTTTTTACTTGTAACTCAAATTTTTGTTCTATAAAATTATTAACGTAGTAAGATATATTTGATATTGTGTTATTCGATTAAATGTTTGTAAATATTATCACATTTCTTTAACTTTTTTCTGACGTTGCCTCATAACCAACTCAGCTGTCTCTTAAATTTTATAAATGCTTTATTGAAAAATCGAATTTTTCGCAGTAGAATATTTTGGTATTTGAATAGCCATTCGTATAATAAAAATCATCGTTTTGTTAAATATAACTAGCTGAATTTCCAATCAAGTAATAGGAACCATGTAACGATTTATTATCGTTGTAAATTCTGCGAATTTGAGACCATCGTAGAAAACCTCTAGTTATTCTATGAAGGACCTTATGAAAGGTGACTAATTTATAGTTGGTACTTGACCAACACTTGATAACGGGATCATAACAATGGTTTTACTAGAATTATCAGCAGTTAGGTACCTGATGTCGAGTTCTGTTGATTTATCAACATTTGAGTGTCCATAAAACGATACATACGTAGTAACATTTCGTGGGTTTATGGACAGACGTACTTGGTATCTCATTTGACTAAGCCAATATTATTAACACACATTCTCTTCCTTGACGACTACTCAATGTTTAGGATAGTATTATCAAGTAGACGTAATCAGCAACGGCTATGACGGGCGCGGTCATTAGAACGCGACGATCGATGTGCCAAGTTTAGAACGAATGGCTGGACATAACCACGCCTGCATTAGGCGGCGCCTGTGATGCCCGCCTGTTTAACACTCGACGACCATCGGCTTAGTTCGGTTTGAATCGTTGTTTATCGTCACTTCGTTTGCCGTCCGTCCGCCCGCCGCCTACCCATTGTCTTTTGAGCAAGTCAGTTAGAAGTGAACCTTCGTTCGTTTCGTGTTGCGTGTTCTTGTTATTCGGTCGCTTTTCTACCGTCTTTCATTTTATAATTTTTTCTGTTAGTGTTTTTTTGACGTTAAGATAAGTAATGTTTAATGTATATTTGTATTAAATTAAGGTTTAAATCTGGTTAAACAGTTAGCTACCATGATAACAGTTATCAATGACCTCAGAGCGGCTATAATGAGCCATTGACTGATTTTTAAAGTACGTTTCTAACGACATTCTACATCCAGAAGTGATGGCGTTCTTCTTTTGTGGTATTGTATTTTTTCACTTATCTTACTTTAAATTTTTCTATTTTTTTCTTATAAATTAAGTTATAATGAAATTTCAATAGTTATTACCAATTTTTAATATTATTTTGTACTACGTGGTTTTCATACCGAACGAGTTGGCTGCTTACTACTACGTGTTACGTAAATACGACTGTGTACTAGTTTTTTTTTGCCTTCGCTCGCTATTGCTTATACTTGTTTAGATACACCAATACGATTTCATATGCTAGTTTATCTCCCCTATATCTATAAATATTTTAAGTTTTTTTGCTTTGGCAAAATTTTTATATAGTACTCGGTATATGTTAATATTATAAATTTTGGGAGTTATATTGTGTTTGTTTATTATTAACTTTTAAATAAATATACCTGTTAAATTCTCCAAAGATTAATTTTTCCGTTTTTAACTTGGTCATTCAAACAAAATATATCATTACATAAGTGACGCCGGTTTTATACGGTTTTTTCATGTATATCTTATCACTAGCAGTTTATCTAAAATCCATCGACCATTCGTTAATATGTTAAAATTTTCAGCGGTCTGTCTGTCATTTTGCTTGAATATTACACATGAATATAATTTCTTTCATTTTAATTAACTTAATAAAACAATTTTTTATTTCTGAGTAAATTAGCAGCTTGACGTTAATTGTAATTATTATAGTGGTATAGGTTGGGTCAATAATAATGATTAACATTAAAATTTAACAATTTAGTAAAATATCTTTAGGCAGAAATCCTGTGGAATCTGTGAAGTATTCTATGAAAATATACAAAATAAGTGCGTCCTTTTGTAAATGTGATTTTATCGAGGTCAAATGTTAAATAGCTTTTGTTATTAATATTATCATTTGATATCCACTTGAATTAGTGACCTATTATGGTTCTTTTTATTATTATTCCCGTAATGTAAGGGTTTTTATTTTTAGTTACAGCATAAAGTTACTTTAAAATGTTAAGAAATTATTTTATTCATATTTTAACGTTATTTGAACAATTTCTCAGAAAATAGTTTTTAATAAGTATATTTGCAAAGAATATACTTAAGATTTTGTGTTATAATTTTACTCTTTTATATAAGTTGGAACAGCTGTTATATTTAAAATTAAGTGATTAAAGCTAGTATGCGGTTAATTTATATTGTTATCACTACTTTGCGATTGGTCAATTAAAATTTTATCAACATATATATACTCTGTACCAAGAAAGAAATTAATTCCTCTCTAAAATAATTGTTATTTAGACATACATTTCTTTATAGTAATAATGTTTGTTGTATAGCTCTCCCGTTTAAAGGAATATATAGTATTTACACCCAGTCCATGGGCTTTAATTAATTAGAGGAAGCTATTCGCAATGTATTTTTAATATAAATGTAAATGGACATTTTAAAACTTTTTTAGATATTCATGATTAGGGAAAAAGAATCAGGTTAAGAGTTTTGAAATATCGTATTATTTCTTATTACATCTTAAATGTATTTGTCCGTCAACTTGTTTTATTTGAAATCGATGTACTATGTTATGAAATAACAAATGAAAAATCAAGTAATAATGCATTTTAAAATATTTATTTACTGTCTGTTATTGGAACTCAATTAATATCTTGTAAATTAAGACTTCTACGTCTGGTTTGGTAAGTTTACTATGTGTTCAACTTACCAACCTACTACATTAAACCTCATGTAATACTTTAAAACGTTTAGCTAAAAAACCAAATTTTTATTGAATGTTAATATAGTTACTTATATACGTGTTGTAGACAATTACATAAATTATATATTTCTATTTTATGAGTCATTAATAATATATAATAAAATAATTATTATTAAATATCAATATATTTTTTTCAGTTCAGTACTAAAGAGCTATAAAATATTCAAATAATAAGACATTTGATAAATATATCTTTTTTTACGAAAATATATTAATTTATAAAATAGTTTGTGAAGAGTTTTTACAGTTTATATCTGTGTGTGTATGTTACTTATTTTAAATAATTCATTTAATTTTATGCGCCCACTAATGTATTACTGATTTAATAAAGTCCTACATACATTGGCTGTTAACGACTATTTTATATTAAACCAGTTATTTGATTAGTCAAGTAGAAAAATAGCTTTTAACATTAAAACTTTCATCATGGGAAAATCCTGTTTTCTTTTTTACAAAATTATTCTTATTAATCAAATTGGCATACATTTTTCAATCTCATTTTTGGTCTTGAAATTACTGATATTTTAATTATTATGAAGTTTTCTTATTTTAAATCGTTTCCGGTAAAATGTTATTGTAATTTATCTGCTCTCTTAGTTGAATAATCTGAAACATTAATTTTATCTAAATATTAATTTTTAGATAAAAGGTAACAACATTATTCAATTATATGTATGAATGTATTGTTATTAAAATGAATTTATCAAGTTCAAATGAATGTAACTTTATTAAGTTAGAATTTCTTTTATGAAATATTTCTGAAAACCTTAGTAGTCTGGTACCGCTAAGCTTAGTGTTAATTTGCTTATATATTTTATGTCATTATGGTAATAAACAATGTTAGTCCGGTAAACTACTGAAATTTTATCGCCTTATTTTATATTAAAAAAAATATATAAATTAATTTTTTTATTATATAAATGCATGGTAGTAATTACATTCGATTAAGAATAAAATTAAAGGGTTACATTTCCTGTTTAATATTTTGATACTGATTTGGCCACAAGTCATAACTGTCATTTTGGTATCACTGAATTCATATTTTTATAAAGAATATAATTAACTATATTTTATATTAAAGTATTATGTTAGGGATAACATGGTTCTAATTTAGAATCAAAAGACGTCAATTACACATATGTTAAAGAAAAAAAACAATTTTTTATATTTTCATAAAATATCCTAAATAACTTCTCATAAAAAAAAAAATACATAAATAAATTAAAAAATTAATAATTGTTTAATAATATATTAATTCAGCTCCTGAAAAATTGATCGTTTTTCAATTGTATTGTTGCCAGTAACCCTTCGGAATATTTACTCTATAATGTTGTTGATTTATTTTCCTTATGTGTTTCTATATGATTATACAAAGTATAATAATTTGTATTAATTTTAAACATTTTAATAATTCAAAATGAAGTCTGAAATGAATTATTTATATTGACTTAATGTTAGTTGTAGATAAATTAAAAATCTACATGAATGAGTTAGTTTTGTCTTTTTGGATTAAAAATAACCAATAAGGAATACTTTTATTTTGTTTTTTATAGCTTCCGGCAACACAACAGAGCTAATGACACAAGGAGCGGCATTCAAAATGCGAACGGGGCAGATTGGTCCTGTTCTCCAGACCACAACGGATGTAAACAGTGAGTAGTTAATTTTTTTACTTATTGAAAGCATTTCAGTATTTTTAATATTCAATAAAATTTACACAGAGTTTATTCGCTGAATCTGAAGAATCTTGTCAACGCGTTTTCAGTTTTTAATCATTTCATTTAAGTTGACAGGATTGTTATTATTTTTCTATCGTATACTTGTACACATTGCACTGTGCAGTGTTCACTTACGGTATACTGTGCGTCCACAACACATGCGGGCGCACAAAAAGCGTCGTGTATAGGGTGTGGTCCATGAGTCATGTGTGCTGCGTACCTACAGTATACATACGGCGTGTTGTGGGCATCGTATGAACTGTGTGTATAATAATATATTGTATATTCCACGGCCGCCTACCCTTTAATAACGTGATGCACGGAAAAAGATTTATCCCTTCTCCTCGTCCTATCTTAACACCTCACCTCCACTGTCGTTGAGGCCCATAAAGACTGACCGTAAAATTAACAACCTTTACACTACTGTGCATTATATCATCATTATTTTAATACTAATGTGTAACTCGCATAACTCATGCAGCGATGATATCACTCTGTCTTGGACAGGTGAAGTGCTAATTATTCTCGATATACGCAGTCCCTCGATTGTCGCGAACCGCTGTTTTTTTTGTAGCCCTCTTTTAGAAGAGGCCTTTTGATATTCGTTTTTAATCACGCGTAATTGACATGATTATATTAATATTCCCTTCTTTTTTTTCCGATATTATTTTAAATGAATGCAAATTATGTTATTGTATAGCGCAATATACAATAACGGCTGAAGCCAAAAAAAATGTGCAGTGTTTTTTGAGACCTTCCAGATTTTTCCTATACTTCGTGTACAAAATTGTTGTTATTGTGGGTAGATAGAAATTTGTAATCTGTAGTGACAATATAATAAGCGTTTGATTGCAATCGTTTGTACTTTATTATGTGTAGCTCTCCCTAAAGTAGAGATACACATGAAATTAGAATTAGCACAGTACCATTAAGGAAAATGTGGAGGGAGCGAGGAGCGCGTCACATCTGGCTACCCAAGGGCCGTGTTTTTTAACCGTCTTACTGCATTTGAGTTTTATTAAAACTAACGTGGTACATGACTAGACTTATTGTAAATTATATCACAGTCTCGCACGCAGAGTGCCAATATCAGCTGCCAATTGATTATTATTTTCTTCGGTTTTTTTTAAATTCTGTAAACATTGAATAAATTGGATGATTAAAAACAGGTAGGTTCGTGTTAATTAAAATACGTATTTTGTTTGAAAAGTTTTGTTAATTTGATTAATTAATTTCGTGTCTTTTGTTAGTTGTTAAGTCACTACAAAGTATTAATCGTGTATATGTTTTGCAATGACAGAGTTGTCTACATCTAGTTAAAGTGTTGATGCCTGCGGTATACACTACTAAACTGCCGGTTGTTAACATTCCGTTTCTGAATGCATCACTCTAATCTAATTCAAATATGTAAAGGTCGTCTTCTCTGCACTGCACTCTGTATGCCGAAGTAAACAATAAAATTGTATATAGATATATATGTATGTCATATAGTTGGCGGCGTTATCGTCGATGAGCAAACAAGTGATGACCCAAAGGGACACAAAAAAAAAAAAAAATAGAAAAATATATACCCCACGTCAAGATAATATCAAAACAAAAAAAAAAAAAAAAAATAGAAAAATATATACCCCACGTCAAGATAATATCAAAACCTACTGTAACCGTGTTCTGTATAAAACAGGTTTTTTACAATCTTAAATGAATTTTATTCAGGCATAAGTCATTTTCATCCATATTTTTTTCCTTTATCATCTAGCTGTAAACAAAATATTTACATTAGACATACATTTATGAAATTCCTGCACTGGTTGTACTAGTAAAATTAATAAGATTCCCGTTTTTATATTTCAAATGAGGAAAAGTCATTAGTATTCAAATAATTTTGTGTAATCTGCTGCTTATATTGATTTTATAATCGCAATACTTATGACCTAAGCTGGTATTGACATACGAAGTAGACTCTGCCTACGCTTATATACGTAGAACCTATCGGGGTCTAGGTTCATCTTGTCTGACCTATACCAGACTTTGACCAATCTGTTGAAGCCAGAACTTGAAAATAAAATTTATGTACTCAAATATGTCATGGGTCCAGCCGTCTATCTTAATTTTATCGTTGTTGTACTGTTTACGATTCCTCGCTTTCGTGATATTGTATGTAATATTATTTTGACTTTAAGCTGTGGTTGTATTTTTTACACTTCAACATTTTTCTCGAATCATAATTCATGAGAATTTTCTAATAAAAGTGGAATTAATATTGACCCAAATATATATCGTGAGTTAATTGTGAGCCATATTTTGATTTTGTTTTCTCATGTTCTTACCAATGAGCTTGCCTTAATGGGATTATTAGTCAAATACTTGGAATTATACTTTGTCTATATGAAACTAAATTATATATTACGCGAGTGAAGTTTTAATGAATTTTTCTGAGAATTCATTAAGTGTTTACGATTTATAAAAGTTGGTAGTTATATATTAAGAAGTTTTGTTAAAAGTTCCGAGAAAACCTTAATGTTTGACTAACATTTTAATACAATACAATATTAATAGTCTAGTACATAATTTTCAATTGATTTAACTCTATTGCGATATTTATTAAATCAATTATTCATTTTAATTTGATGGTTGTGTATGAGGCCGGATTTAAACCGCAATTTTTGTAATCCTTTCAGAGGAATGCCAGCTAGCTCCTCACTAGTTATACTCTGTTGTCCGATAATATCTTTATAGCATTTCTTTGATGTTAAGATCAGTAAAATGTACGCATTGTATTTATTTATGCAAAGTAAAAATTTCGGTCGCTCTACGGGTTTTGTCGGTCTTTTTAGAACACACGATCATCTAGTAACAATCAACATTATCAACCATTATACTTCCACACGATTTTTAATTGAGATTCCTCGGTAGCGACGATTATTCTTCACTCGGCCACACACATCCCAAAAAAAAAAAAAATACTTCAATCAATGCGATAAAATAAAAACAATTGTTTATTTTCTAACTTAAACCAGAATGAATGTTTTTCTTATTGAATTTTAACAAGTGTTACGGAATTTTTACATTTGAAAGTTTTTTCGTTTATATAAACAAAATTATACTTTCCTAGAATATTCTATTGAATTGTAGAATTTTTGTAAACCTTTTGTGTTTTATGAATGTTCATTGAGATTTTATCAAATATAACAGTGTTTTGCTAGCTATTGGTATGAAAATATAACATGTTTATTAGTATATTACTATGCACAATGATTAACAATAATAGTTATATTTAATTTATTGTTTGGAACTGTCTAAATTTGTAATAAGGTAACTAATAGACCGTTGAAGGGTAGGTCTATTTATATATTTTATTGAATACTGATAAGAATAAAAATAAAGCATTTTGTGGTTTTATATTCATCTTAACGTATAAAAGTGTAAAAATAAATTTAAAGCCGATAAGGATTATTTTGGTCGAATCGTCTGAGCTCTCGCCAACAAGTAACGTATGTAATAGTAACTTTCTAGATTATTAGATTAGTTCAAATATATATTTTATATAAATAAAACTATGGAAACTTTGTGTGTCCAGAGACAAATTAATTGATTTTTTTTCAATTGTTATTTCCTTATTTTAATATTTCGACTAATGTTGTTGATGATTAAAATTTGAATTGTTTAATAATTAGAATAATGTAAAAAATATTTTATTGACTATATAGGCGTTAACATGTCTTAATTAATGGTAGACGATATTTTGAAAAAACGGATATTTTGACCAACTATTAAAAGAGTGAATCTGTTAAATTCACTTTTTTTTTTTAATTAATGTAACTAGTTTCAAAATATTTATCAAATAAGGTTTACTTAATTTAGATAAGCAAACTTCGTGATAAACGACCTCTGGTGTACACAGATCTGATCAATAAACGACTACATAATAACAGTTGTCCGTGATAACCTGTACTAAGATGACTGGTATAATTTTTGTAGATAAAAATTGTATGCTTTAAAATATCTTATAAATATTATGTCGTAGCATTTAAATTTACATACATAAATACTTGCGTTTTGTGAAATTCGATATTCTTTAGCGATATTGTCGTCCTTGAATGCTTTGAAATCCAATTTTACATAGTATTCCTTTAAAATAGTAATGACACTAATAATTTGCGTACGTAATGTATATCATGCTAAATATTGTTATACGTTATATTTTCACACGTTTAAAAACAGAATATATTTTTCTTAATTCTAAGTGGTTATCTCAAGAAAATGGTCATCGCCGTTCTTAAAACTCTAGTCAGAGTCTTGGAGTGTTATGAAACACCACGTAATGAATATTCTATACTCGCGTTGAACAAAAGTGCTCAAGTTTATTGGAATGGCGAAACTAGTAGCCTTTCGAAGAAGTCCTATAATTTAGTTTGTTATATTATTAATATTGTTGTGAGCCGGTGCGTGTGCTGTGCAGACGTTGAGCTCTTCAACCCCCACCGACGCCGCCCCCCACAGCTGTGGCATACGTCGGCAGAAGATCTCGTGCTGTGCCGCCGTAGTAATTTACAACACATTGGTTTTTTTCTTTATCCCATGGGAAGTGAGTACCAAAGATGTCTCGCGTAGTGGGAGTCATCTGCCGGCTTCGTAGTTGTGTTCTATTAGCATTCGTTAAAAATGTATCTTTTCTAACCCGTTCAAACTCTAAAAATCTATCTTTTATTTAATTATCATCAAAGTTACATTTTTCACAATACTTGATCATTTTTGGTATAATCACATTTTGGTTGACGTGTCAATTTTTTATTATTGTCTTTATCGTTTATTAATACATTTATATTTTAATGAAATGTCGATTTATTCCAGTTTTTTTTTTTAAGAAAAAGCCCCAAATTATTTTTAAATTTTATTATTAATGTAACGTTCGACATAGTTGGCCTTCAATTATTTAAGAATTTGGCACTTGACTAATAAATTTTTTATTGTTTTGGAAAAATGAGTTTTATATATACATATATATATATATATATATAATATGTATGTTTATATGAATATATTTTTACAATATTTTATGAATAGTTATGATCACGACTAAAGTTATTACTTCACTTAAAATATTTTCATTTTATTCTTAAAAATATTTATTGACAAATTTTATGGAGAAATCACTTTTACATTCATATATTGTACATTTTCGTTAAAGTATACAGTAACAAAATTTGAATTATTATTTTATCTTTAAGTATTATGTATAAAAATAAAAGTGGACCTTTTATTCGTAGTTTTTAATAGTTTTTTCAGTATACAGTGGAATATTTAACAGTTTTGAAACATTTTCAAAAATAAAACGATAGATTTATGACTAGATTATTATTATTATTATTATTTTGTATTATAGTTAGATTTCATTTTTGTACTTGCTAGTTTATCATTACAAATATAGGTAGCAGTTGAAATAGATTTTCGAAATGTTAATATTTTTATTTATTGGTTAAGAAAATATTCCTTTTAAGTTATTCATCTAAACGCTTTTGAGCTCCATCATAATAGAAATGTGTATGAAAATTATTGACCCGGGGCAGTTGAAAATATACACATACATTAACGTGCATACACTTATTGTGCATAGTGAGTGGTCTGTGCAAACATATACGGAATGGTTTCATACGAGTGTGGTTTACCGATTAATTTTGCCACGTGTTTTTGACATATTCAATTGAGGGTAGAAAACAAGGTAAAAAATGGTTTTGAGTTTTTATCTTGTGTTTTTGAACTCGCACGGTTATTTAATTTAATTTTTTACATTTAATAGCATTCTCTCTTAATTCATTTTCTTTTATTTCTAGGCACATCACTCCTATAAATGACTATACATTGGAAAAACTAAAGTTTATTATTAGTTTGAATATGCTATTGATTTAGTTTTTGGTCTAAGTTGTAAACATTGGATTATATTCTTTAGAAGAAATTCTATGAAAACATTATTGTATTATAATTTTATTGTGTTAAAATATAATTTTTACTAATAATTAAAAATATATAATAAATTGATGCCAACAAGCATAAGAAGAAATTACATGATTGGATTTTTAATTTGCTTACGATTCTTTTAAATTCTATTCAGTATTTCCTACCTCTTGTTAGTTGTACCTCTTGGTGACGTTGTATAGTTGTCGGTTAAACCCAGTTTCCTTTATTATTATTCTGAATATGTGAAAGGGGAAGAAGTAGTATACCTAAGATCACACCTGCCCGTATGGTTGGGTCGTAGAATGTTAGGTACTAGACTTATTTCATACTCTTAATGAAATTATTGTATTTCAACATTAATAGTGTAGTGTCATATTTTGCGAGAAATATACACAAATTACTATAATGATATTGTATGAGTAATGTATTGTTTTATAGTACGTATAAGAACTTGAAATTAATAACATTTTAATTTTTATGAATTTGAGGTAAAAAGCATAATGTTGTGTTTTTAGTTAAAATAAAATTATTTGTTGTGATTACTGAATTATTATTTCCAAAGAAGCTGAATTCAATTTTTGTTAAGCTTAATGCTTAATTACCTCACAACGTGTGCCCATTTTAAATATCTATAACATAAATTAGATTTAGTTTTAGTAAAGATTTTGTCAGATATCGATTTTTAATTTTAACAAATTTGTTTAATTTTTCTATTAATACTTTTTTTTGTCCTTTTTTGAAATATATATTTTAATAATCGATTAGTGTGATTAGTGCATTCTATGAAATTTAATTTATATTGACTATTTATTTTTAATAACATTGATCATATGATCCATCATATAAAAACAAACATAAGGCAAGTTATGCTTTATTTATCATATTAATTATTATAGCAAGAATAATAATACAAAAGGCTTAAGTAGACTCGGATTCTGTCTACCAATGTTATATATATATTATATGTAATGTTATATGTATTATTAAACTTTGTTCTTAAAAAAATTAAATTATTAATATTATTATATTTATAAGGGAAATTATTTTACATAGAAAATAAAAAAATATAATAACTAATATACATATTTAATATTATAAAGGTATTCCTTTTTTGCAACTCTGAGAATCCGTTATAAGATAGTAGTTGTTGATATAATTATATTAACAAGTAGAATAAACTATACGTGTATTAGCAATTTAAATATAAGTTTCTTGGAATAATATTTTTATTCTTTAAGTAATTTAACGTTGCTTATGAATTGTTATTTTATTTTTATTATTGTTATTCCTTAATTTCAACGTTTAGATGAGAACGAATTTTCCAATTTTATAAAACAATTTAGCCCCCCCAAGTGTCAAAAAATTCTTAAAACTGAAAAATTAAATTTACTTTAATAATTAATAATTTTTTTTTGTAAACAATAGAATTCTGTAAAAAATTTATACTTTAAATTAACATTTAACTAATAATTAAATTATTACAATATAAAATTATTTTTTTATATTATATAATCCAGAAGGGGTAATTCAAATTTACATTAGTTTTTATGAGAAATGAAAAAAACATGTCCGACATGATTAGAAATTAAACATGCTATCATTTATTGAAAAACTCTGTTTTTATTGTGTAGTACTGGTCATTTGTTACATCGTTTAATTTCAAATTATAAATCGTGTATTTTTTAAATTTATGTTGACTACAAATTTACAATATATCCATAAACCACATAAGAATTTTAAAAATATAAAAATTATAGAAATATCCGTTTTCTAACTTAACTGTCAATTTTAAGATAAAGCTTACTGTGTATGTTTTGCCCTTAAGTTTCCCAACTGATTGTGCTGTAGTATAACGTACAAAAAGTATAGTAGTTTTTCATTCAACGGGCGCCGTAAAATATTCACTAATGGGCGTCAATTATAGTTTTGCGGTAAACTCGTTTTCATTTATTCTGTTCAGAATGATTTTGAGTACGAATAATCGTTTATCACTCTCTCTTTTACATCGTCCATTAGATCCTTGGGATCGCCCTTGTGTACTATTATTAGGCGTGGCATTATAGAACATCACATGAAATTTTGATATGAGCGAATTTCATGTTTTAAAGTGAATTTTTTTACTATAGTATAATTACCATTCCTAGAGAAGATTTTTTGAAAATTTCCCTCAAATTCTCTCCAATATGATTATTTTTGCGTTCTTTGGTCGGCTGATTAAAAATTCACATATGTTGTACACTGGCTGAATTATATTTTTTATATTCTTTTGTACGAAAAACTCCTTATGGGAATCGTATTTATGAGTGAAAAGTTCATCTTCTACTATCACTGTGTTAAGTTTATCGCTGCCTCTTATCCCCCCCCCCCAAATAGGTTGCTTGTATTTCTTGGACATTATAGATAGTAAACCTTATGACAGTTGAGCGATAACATTTTTTAAAAGTATTCGTTATAGTATCACTAATTTTGTTAATCTAAAATCCGATTTATGTAGGTTATGTATTTTGATTATTTTAGGTCATGGCCATCATTAAATTTTTTATAAACAAAATCTAACAAGAGAATATAAATATATCTTATATTTTTATTATTAACAAATTATTTGTGTTGTAAAATACATTGCTCTGTATATTGATTGTATGAAGACAAAGAATTGAAAATTTTATTGGCTAATTGAAACGTTTGTGTCCGTTGAAATACGATTCATGTAATAACTATTATCATAGCCATAAAATTGGCTGTTAGAATATTTATTAGCTGTATTAAGTTTACCATAAGAATATTCACGGGAATTCAAAAAAGTAACTACAGAGTGATATTTAGTTAACTTAAATGCATTTAAAGAAATAGCAAAAACTTGTTTTAAGAAAATTATTCAAAGTTCCGTATATGATAATTATTATTAATAGTAAATAACTATGAAGTAATTCATTGAGTGTATAAATTCAGTAAGGTTGAACGTTAAAATATTAATAATTATTTTACATACTTTTCTAGACTTCATGTACATTCTATAAATGTCGCTATAAATAATTATTGCATTCTTAGAACGTCATAATGTAGAATTTGCTATACCATTCGTATTGCACTCCACTGTTTGACTAAAAGTATCAATTATTTTTAATATCTAAAACCATGACAAGATGTTGTTATATTTGCCATTAAAACATACTGTAATGACTTATTAACTTATTATAAATATACATGCATAATATTTCAATATATTTACATTATTAATATCTTACTAAAAAAAAATACCATCAATTAATAATGACTTACGAATAATAACAAAATATGTTAATGTTTTTATTTATTCAATCGACACAGTAAGCAACAAATTTATGAATTATAATATTGATAATTTGTTATGTTACTTGAGTGATTTCGGATATAAGTGTGCATTTGAAGAATTGAAGCTTATAACATAGTACACAGTACCATATCCAGTCCTTATAAATAGTTATAAATATATTAGAAAAAAGTATTCACGTTCATTTTTTTGATAAATAATGATTTTTTTTATAAAAAGTTACAGAAAATAATTAAATTCATTTTTATGAACCATAGTATGTGTCAAATTCATTTTAAGAAAAAATTACTTCTAAGGGTACATTTTAGGGGGGATAACTGTTGAAAGTTAAATAAGAGCCTATTATTTTTTTATTTTTAGAATTCAGAATAGTCTAAATAAAATTTTGACTGATCAAAAACCAGTTTCGTAATATTATTTTTTGAAATTATGTTAATAGATAATGAAATCGTTCGGATCGGGGTAGAGTTTAGCAATTAAACAGCAAAAACAGGACTGTCTGGAGGGGCGAAGTGTGGTCCCGCATTAGCCCTGCGCTTTTTATGATCGTTACCTGCATATGCCTTACCATTTGTTAAAAACATATTCACCTGGTTTCAAAAAGGTGATCATCTCATATTAGAAATAAACCAAAAATAATATAATAAATTATTTGTTTACGTGTATAATTTTTGTGTATCTGATCTCATGTTTAAAATAGTATTTTTAGATGCAAAAACAAGTCTCCATATTCTATTATATGAGGTACCAAAAATATAAATAGATTATTTTTGGTATTTTAACGAGATAACGTCCATGGATATGTATTCAAAACTGTATAATGTTATTAATATAATATTAGCTTCAATGCTTAGAAGCAAATATTTGTGCCTGTCACTACTTTTTTCTAGTCTCATTGAACCGATTATTTTAACAATACATCAAAAAATGACAAATTGTATCTAGTTGAAAACATAACCCTCAAAAATTGAAAAAATTTCCTTCGTTTTCCGTAAGTATTTCAAAAAAATATTGAAATTATTTTGAAAATCTGGTAAATTTGTGATTTTTTTAAACTGTTTTTGTTTAAAACTGTCATAACTATTTGAAAAACTTAATGAACTTTATTTTTATGAATACCATAGGTATTTCTTTATCTTAACTATAACTTTTCGAAAATGCTTCTGTTGCATATTATAAAAAGAAAAGTATTCTTCTGCATATATACGGCCCCCGAAATCAAAAAAAATTTATTTTGGTGTAAAAAATTATAGTTTATCGTATTGAAGTAATATCAAAATTATTTTAAAATATTTTAGGTCAAACTGTATAGTCATATAGGAGGAAGGTATGTACCCTCCATTTTACCCCTCGCCTCCTTTTATTGCAAAAAAATAAAAAAGATTAGTTATAAATATTTTTAGGGAGAATTTTGGCAGCTTTCGATGTTAATCTAATAAATATATTAAAATAAAGAGGGACATGTTTTTTACCAAAAACAATGTTCTAGCTCTGCCATTGATATATTGAATCATTATTTTTCGAATTATTTACTTATTTTACTTTATGATCCAAAAAAGGGATAGCCACTATAGTGAACAAATAATAATTATTATACATTATGAGCACTCTTTTTGGCAATAACTAAAAATTATATTAGCTCAAAAAGTAATATTACAAAACTGATTATCGCCAAGTTAAAATTTTATCTAAACCAGTTTTATTTATTAGTATAAAAATTATAGTTTCTATTTAACTTTCAAAAGTTACCCCTGCAATGCATCTTAAATAATAATTTTCGTAAAACACGAAAATACTTACATTGCTTATAAATTAAATTTGTACGTTTTTCTAAAAAAAAAATTATTATTTGACGAAAAAACTAGTTATTTAAATAAAGTAAAAATCTTCATTGTTTATTTCATATTTATCCGTAATACAAAATCATCATATGATAAAAGTGTCTCTAGATTTGTGACTTATTATTAATTTAAGTTTTATAATAAAAAGGCTTTGGCCCCGAGACATGCTCAAAGCATTAAAAAATANTTGCTTATTTAAATTAAACATATGGTAATGGAATATTTACTTTTTAAGCACATCATTGTATGGCAATACATTTTCCCAGTTCATTGTGGTGACCAGTACAAGCTGTTATTTGGAAAATTACAAATTTGCCCTCAAATACACTTATTTAACTTTGATAATTCAAGTGAAAATTTCCTAAATCTTATTAAAAAAAGTACGATAAAGCTATTGAATCATCTTCTGTGTAACTGTTTTTTTAATTTTTTTGTCATATTTTCATAAGTAATAAATGTTCAATATTTATTAATTATTTTATACCGTATAATTATCATGAAGGATATACAAATTCAAATTTATATTAACTCTCTAATGAAATCAGCTGAGCAAACAACATACGATGCCATTGTTACATCCTGTAAGGAAGAGGCCATAGTGTGCAGCATACACGCACACGCACTCTTCAAGAGAGGGTGGTCGTCTGCTGGCTTGATGAATATACCCCTCATCGGCGGCTGTGTGAGGGTTGATGAATAGGTCCGGTGTGCACTTATAAGAAAGCTATATTAGAAACTCCTACGTATCAAACATGTACTGTATTTCTGAGTATTGAAATACCAATTAAGTGTATAATCTAGTAAAAAGTATTTTTTTGCATTTATTGTGTTCATCATTATTTGAATGGATTAACCTAAAGCATTTTCTTATGCAAAATAGTAGCAATTTAAATTTGTTCTATATAAATTATATAAATTTCTTTTTTGAAAATAGATATTTTAATAAATTTGTTAATTTAAAACATAAATTAACAACTAAATAGAATAAAATGTTATTATCAATACAATCCAAGCGGTAATATGATGAATCAATGTAAATTTATTTTAAAATAGTATTTAAGTAAATGTTTTTAGAAAAATCAGTGTTATCGTCGTCTTTACTGTCGTCTCATTAAAGATTTGTTTAGGTATTCAAAAAAATTAATGTTCACTTATTCTTTTACTTTTTTATAACCATTGCGCTTACTTTTTATAAATGTAAGAGGTTATAAAACTCAATTTTGATTTGTATACAATTGGCACATTTTCTATTAATAATATTATGTTGGGTTCTAGCTACTTATCTCAAGGTTAATAGATAAATAATTTATATCAAGTTTTGGTGACGTATTATTACTGTGGATAGCATATCTTTTAAATTGATCTGTGTTTCGCTTGTACAAAATCCATGAAAAGAGCAATGTGATATTGTATATTTTGTATAAATCATGAACGTTTCTAGAGTTTGTGAACCCCTGGCTGAGGGTGGTCCGCCGCCTGAAGCGATGATACGAGGGGCCCACAACGAAAAACAGACAACGCCGCCTCAAAATAATTCTCTTCAGTACTCGCTAAGCGGACGTTCAGTTGTGTAGTGTGTGATGTTAGTTCATAGTTGGTTTTCTGCTAGTGCATCGCGTGTAATTATTTTTAATATTTTATTGCTATGAAGACAATTGCCATTACACCGTCGAGGCACTTGCACTAATACACACTTTTTACATCACCGAAGTCGTCAAATTAACAGGTTATTGTCTTATTTGTTGTTGTTGTTGTTGTCAATTTAATATAATGAATGCAAAATATTACAACGATTTCCAAAATAATGTTGGTCACGAAGTTAAAAAATCATCCCTTGTGTTATCTAGATTGAAACAATTTTTGTCTAGGAAATGTAGTAAGTATAGTTACTATGAAAAACGTCTTTAAGTAAATTTATATCGGGATCAACAAGTAGAATGTGATGTACAAATTGCAATTGTTTTTTTCTTATAGTGTATGAATGCACTAAAAAGGATAGCTTTTTCTGCTCAATATTTTATTTCAGTACACTCGGGACATTGTGGCCTGAGGTGTGTAATAATATCCATAGGGTGTCGTTCCGCCTGTATGCGACAGACGGGTAGTATTTCAAGCGAATTTCTTTATGGACTATAGGCCATATATATACGCCCCATGGTTTTAATAATAGCTCATTTATAGTAACGAACGACCGTTTTATATTGTTAATTATTATACGGGTGATCAAAATGCGGGTGTGATGATTGCGACTTTTGTTTAAAATTTTATCAATATTATATAATAAATAATAATAACAACACACTAAGATAAAGATGGTGACTTTTTTTTTTAATTGGTAATTTCAGAATGACAGCTTTTCGTTTTATGATGACATTATGGAACTACTACAAGATTTGTAATTCATCATTTATATTAATGTGACAATTAAGTATTTTGATTCTCTCGATGTGTTCTAATAATGTTAATTTTCAGTGTAGGCTAAAATATTACATATTAAATTTCAAATAAGTATTTTGTTGTTTATCCTATTTTAGTTTAATTTTAGAATAAAACAAATAGTTCTATTAACATACTTTATTTTTATTTTTTAATATGAGTTTTATATACAGAAAAAACAAATGAGTAATGTGAAAAAATAAAAACATTCACGTAGTAGGTTTTATTAATACTCACTCAATATACATAACAATTCGTTTTCAGCGTTATGGAACCTAATTTACCCAGTTAGAAAATAAAATTCAATCAATATTTTTTGTTAAACAAAATAAAAAAAGTATGTCCGATTAAATTTTAGCCTTGTCCGAACCAAATAAAGAATTTGAAATTAAGAATTCTGCAATAGACAATAAAAACGCGAGCCTAACAAAATATTTTTAGACCTTAAATGCTTTTACTTGCGGTTTGATATCATTGTTATTTATATATGTTATTGATGTATTTTTGTCTATAAGTGAAATATCTGGGTTACTATAGTATCTTACAATATTGTCTATGCATAACATCATTCCACGTATAATTTTTTATTCGTGGTTAAAGAATTTTTTTTATTATATTATTTATTTAGTAATAAACGGGCATGTGTAATGTATGTTTTTCCTAATTATTGTCGCTACTTTGTGATTTTGATAAAGATGCTATAAAGTAAATCGGATTCTATTTAATGTTAAAAAAAATTATATTGTTATTGGGTGATCAGTTTGAAAACTGTGATCCTAGATTTTGAAGACTTTTTTTTTTTTTTTTTACTCATTACTTTATTTGGTATTTATTAATAAATCATATTTCATTATCATACTATAATGAAATATGATATCATATAAATTATAAAAAATTATTTTATTACAAAATATTTTAAATTGTAAAATAGATCACAATTTAAATCTATATTTAAAAAAAAAAATGCGGTCGTATTTTTCACCGTCCTCCCATCAAAAAGTAGTTGGGGTGCACAATAAAAAAAAAAAANCCTGCGCACCCCCCCCCCTACAATTCGAGCACTGGTGATGATAAATAAAAGCTAAACAATGTTAATTTCTATTACATAATCAGTGTTCGACGATTAACTAATTGAACAAATAGTCAAATTATTGACTAAAAATTCATATTTATTCTACACTGTCTGTTATATTCTTTATAGCATATAAATATCCTTAAATTCAATAATGCACGTCTCATTATTATGTCTCATAAAGTAGTATGCTAACGTTAAAAAGCATGAGTTAAGTAATGTATTATTCGATTTGGTAACCCACGCTTAATTATTAATGTATTGTTTTTACTCGCAATTTTATTTTTGCTTGAACAGTATGTTCGTGATGTGCGCGCCCGAGAAATCTGGTGACGCGACTCGCTTATATAGTGTTAAAGAATTGTATTAATATCTCATACCAACAACAACCTTGGTCTTAGATAATGTGTTGACTTTCACGACACACGCTATAACATTGTTTATTTCTGCTCTACCCATGCAGTATAAAGTCTTAACTAAAAAAACACAAGTTTTTCTAATAATTACACTCTATAAATTATTAATGTACGAAATTTTAGTAATATATATATATATATGTCGTAGTTTTTAGAAAAAATATACTCCAATATTCATTTCCAAAATGTTAAGTTCGTGTAACCTCGTTTATTGAGGTCGTATCTAAGTAAATATTTTTCAAGTATTTTATCGTTTTGTTCTAAATTGAGATTTGAATCTTTGTGGTACAAAAAATTATAAAACTAATATGTATAGAATGTTATTATTATGCAAGTTTAACTTTACTGGATGATTGGAAAACGTCGTCTTGTTCTTTCTGCTGTGAATAGTAAAGGTGATTTATAAAGCCGAAACTTAGTGCTCGGAGTTAATAAAAAGTAGAAGGGCGTTTGACTTACAGATGCGCCTTATGCAGCACCCCTTAAGTAATATGCGTACATTGCTTAAACCTTATATCTTGAATGCTCTGTTTTTTCTCACCGTCTTTAAGCTAAAATCGATTTTTCTATCTTGCTACATAATACGACTAGGTGTACATTGCACTCGTTTGTGCATTATTGAATTCGTTTATAATTTGTATAAAAATTTTTTATGTAAAGTTTTGTTTGGACGAATTTACTAATAATTATTTGATAAATTTGTGTCATGTTATTTTTTATTTATTATTATTATTATTTTTTTTTTTGTAGTGGTTTTATCTTAAGTATGTGGACTGTATTGAATGCTTCTCTTCTTAGATATTTTCATTTCTAAAGAGCAATAGATAAAATTGATATTTTGCATGCAAAAACAAACTAAAATTCAAATTTTTTTTTGGTGGTGTTTATTTGGAAAATACTGATATCCGATTGTAAGAAATTCCTATCCGCTGAAACCCTACAGTAATTATAATAATAAAACGTTTTATTGTATAAACATAGAATTAGTTTGTGAAAATAATTAAAAAAACAATACATGTGTACTAGTTTTCGTATAAAATTTTATATTTTATTCCTTTAATAATGATCATAAACTAAGTATTATATAAAGTATTCTTAATTTATGTCTGAAAAAATAGTAACGTAGTTTACCGGATAGAGGCTGTACTAAAGTTTTAATATTGTAGTATCAGTGGGTAAAAAGATATTGTGAAGTTATTCACTCCACTCCATTCATAACGTTGTCGACGGCTGGTATATGACTATAGTGTCTATACAACTGTACTGCGTAATATTCTATATATTTATTCCTATGTTGTGTAAATGTTCATAAGTGTTTGTTAATCATAGTACACCTTCAATATTTTTATTATTGGACAATTGATATAGAACTTACGATCAAATTTTAATGTAGAAATTGAACCATGTTGATTTTTAAGTGTGAAATAATTTTAGCTATACTGAATTATCGGTTTACCATAAACCACTCATTTACACTTCAAAAAAATACAATATTGAAGAAAAATGTTGTTTTTAGTTACGTATATTTCTTAATTTATCAATCAATAACTACTTTTTAGAATCATTCCTATTTACTACCTTGTAAGTTATTCTTATTTTTATACCTAGAAGGGGCGAAGAGTACGACCGAGAAATGACTGGTGATAAAAATAGTAGCACCCACTTCCTCGCCATAACTTTTTATTGTTAAAAACTTCTGAAATTCTGTTCCAATAGTTGTTATCGACAGTAATTTTCTTAATTAGATTATTTTATATTTTGTAAGCTAGTTAAATATGTATGTTGTTATATTAACAAAAATAAAGTGACACCCTATTAAGTTATAAAGGATGATCCTAAAAAGTAATATCATAGCTAAATTAAAAAGTAAAAATTTAATTAACATAATTAAAATTGGTAAATCAACAAATATATATATATATAACCAAAAGAAATTAACATTTTTTTTTACCATACTGTTTTTATTTTGAGAGTAATTGAATAGTTTATGACAAACCGATCACTCTGTATTGTGTGTCTAAAAAAAAAATTTAAATAAAGTACTGCCAAATATTGGCTGAATTGAAAATTATTGAAGATGTTGAAACCTAGTGGGACATAGTCCGTATACCCAAAAATATAATTATTTTGAATATCACAAATTTACTACTTGTAAAAAAGAAACAAAATTATTTCATAGGCCACTGTTTAACCACTAGCAGCTTACACTAAACGAGAGGTTAAGAATAGTTTTATTGTATTATAACATTGTATTTTTAGAGGATATGCATCATAAAACTTCATATTATTATATTATGTATAGTGAATTACTGATCGACCGGCCGGTCGCATTGCGGAATGCGGTTTCAGAACAAAAAACTCTGTGAAGTATTTGCTTAGGAGCATACAATTTAGTTTAGATTTTTTATGTTAAAATATTTTTCGTTTTTGGATTGCTTATCGTCTCTTGGTAAAATAAACCAACGTTTTTGCGTTTTGCGAACGACAAATGGGAAAACGCGCTCCAAGTTCGCCGGTGGACAGGCGCCGAAACGACCGCCGTTGCTTCTGTAAAGTGGATTATGCACCGGCCCGTCATTCAGTGGTGCCAATAGCGAGCACGGTGTAGATTGTTAGTTGCGTAGTTAATCGCCTTTAACAAAACTTAGCGGTGTGTTTACATACGTGGTTTTGACAATGGAATATTTATTCCAACATTTAAATACTAAACAAATAGTAAATTTTATATGCTTTTGTATTATGTAGATATCGTTAAATGTGTATTAATTTTTTTAGTTGAAATTTTTTTTTGTAACTCCATTTACTTTTATCATTAACCTTAATCTTTGTTTCTGAGAACTATTAACGGTGCCATAATAACACTGGTAGAGTTTTTACAAAAAAAAATGTTCTGTCTTTAATCTTGGATTACTCAATTGCTATTAAGAACGTTGTGTAAATATATGTAAGTATACGAAAAAATAATAAATTGTTTTTATCTCGTGAGCAGTTTTGATCCAGAAAAAATGAAATGTAAATAAATACATTTCTATGTATGTATTTATTCATAGATATATAATCAATATTTGTTGGATATGAAATTTAATTTAAATTAATGAAAATAATTTTTATTTTGAGACAACGGGCTCTTTAAAATATATTACTACCAACAATCGTCTTAATTAAATTAGATAATTATTAAAAATTTGGAGTTGCAATAAAGTTTTTATGGCTAAATCGTCATAAAGCCATAAGAATTTCTTAAGAGCTTTGGACCAGGTACGAGTTGTCACCTTAATATCATGATTAGAATAATTTACATGTTTGTATTCTGTGCATCATTCTTACAAGTCAACAAGTTTATTATTCTCTTGTCGTACCAGGGAATAGATTATGTTAGCCGGAAAGGGTTGAATGTTTTTAAATAAAACCCATATATTTGAATTTTGAATGATAAAACGTTGTCGTCATAACGAATCAACACTCCTCCCGTACATGCGTATGTTATCAGTTTGGTCCAATTTTCTCAGTGTTCTAAAACACCAATGAGTGTAATAACGTAAGAAAGGCATTATGCAATTTATTTAACGTATAGAACAAAAAGAATATTATTTTGGGGAAATATTTTCCAAATACTAAATTAAAGATCATGGAATATAAAAAAAATTTGATCAAGGAAAAATTTTGGAATAGCCACGTATAATTGCGTGTCTTTATTTCCTTTACATTTTTTAACACACCTGAATACTTCTATTTAATTTTATATTTTACATTATAGTTGACTTATTAAGTCTAATCGCGATATTATTATTATTGTTTTACTTATTGCTTTTCTAAAAAAACAGATAACATTATTAATATTTATCGTAGAGACATATAAAATATTGTCAATAGAAAAATCTCGAGTTATTACACCACCTATTTTTTTTCTAGTTAAAGATATATATTTTAGTCGTATTTTATATTTAAAAACTCATCGATTTGTAAGGCGTCGTGTTGAAGAAATTTTATCCCTTTTGTTTTCTTAAAAATAATGCAATAGAATGAATATCGAATTATATTCGAGTCTGACTGTGCAACAGTTATGTACCTGCAGAAAACTTTTTTCCTAAATTTGTGTTTACTTTAACCGATGAGAAGAAGTTAAATTATATTTTAATCCTTTTTGGATTATTAATTGTATTTATTATGAGTTTAGTTAATACAGTTGAACATTATAAAAAAAATTATTATTTATTATTTTTAACTTTTATATGTTAAGCATATAGCGCAACATATTTTAAATTTAAAAAAAAGTTTATTCCATAATTACTATAATTGCTTTATCAAGATATAATTTTATTAATAGAAAATTATTTTTCATTAATTATTCCGGTTAAGTTTTAATTAGATATATAAGAACAATAAATTTAATTATTATTAATTAGTCAATTTGATTCGTTTTCTTTATTTGAAGGTCAAATTTATTGGTGTATAAGTGCATGTTATAAATATTTTATTATGATTGTTTAGAGTATGAACCACCGAAATTGCATTAATTCCAATCATATGTTATTTTTTTCTAGTAAATATCTTACGTTTATTAAATATGTATTGATAAAAAATGTTTATTATATTATAATTTATTTTTATTTTGATTATTCATTAACTCTCCATAATATATCATTTTTGTAATTGTTTCTTCGCAATTGGGACTTATTATCGATGGAAATTAAAATTGGAACACAATCTATTTTTTTTAGCTTCAATGCGAAATTGAGAAGGTATTAATTTTACCATGATGTGTTTTTTTTATTTATATTTTTTTGTGTCTGTCACTACTTTTTCTCAGCTCTCACTGGACCGATTTTTCTCAACGATACGGCAAAAAATAACATATCATATCTAATTGAAGACATTACTCTCAAAAATTGAAAATTTTTCCCTCGTTCCCCGTAAATAGTGAAAATCCCCCAACAAATATTTAGAATCGGTAAATTTCGACATATTTTTCTAAAAATTGTCATAATTTTTTGAAAAATGAACAATTTAAAATAATTCTTTTATACAGGGTGTTCAGTAAGTCAGGAACGGGTTTCTATTGTTCTCATTGTTACAAACAATTGTTACAAACAATCCTGCCCACACGGGGGATTCAAAATAGTAAGTTCTGCACAACAATTTAATTTTTTCAACTTAAATTTTGAAAATGTTCCGGAAACACTCCGAGCTTCAAACATATATTAAAATAAAGCTAATGTTATGTACTATAAGTTCAAAAAAAAAGAAATTTGCCCTGACAACTTATCTTCTACGTGAAAATGGTTGTCGTAGTCAAAAAACGAGCAATTTTGTTTTTAAAATTTACGATTTCAGATTTTATTACGTAGTAATGATTTTTTTGCAATTTTTCCGTAATTCTTTTTGAGTTAGAATTTTGCTTTTCAATAATCCACCAATTTCATAAAATTAAACACTATCTACAGATTTGCATCGAAGCGTTTCTTATGATAGTGATTTTAATGACTGTCAGATATCATTATACTTGACCCAACTATGCCATGTTCACACTGTGTTACCGTTTTTATTCATGAATATTGAATTTTCTACTTCTTTTTCAGCCTTTAAAACTCATACCCTTATAAATAATATAAAATTTTGTAATATTAATTAGTATTTATTGAATTTAAAAAGTAAATAAAAAACATTTTTTATAATAAAATGAATAAATAAGGGGTCAATGAAAAAAAACGTGAGACAATTATTTGTAAACTAATAAAATGGAATTTTTAATTTTAAAACGTTATGTTTTTTTACAGTACATCAGAATTTTTGAGGGCTATTACTTTCGAATAATTCAATTTTTCCACTAAATTGTCGACTTAAAAGGTACATTATGACATTAAATATTTTGTCACCAAAATCTCAAGTTTGAAAAAATTGACTCCCTTTTTTTTCCGTGTGCCCCCATCAAATTGTTTTTTTTATTAATTTCTACGTTTTAATAATTTCATACTTTGTATTGTATTTTAGTTTTACTTTATAACTTCACCTTATAACTTATTAGCGTCGTAAAATTCAATAATAGGTGTGATTCATTCATTTATTAGTAATGAATTTTATGTGTAATGTACTTAATTCTTTAGTTAAGAAAATAAATTTGATCAAATATAAACAATAATATCTCATTGTAAGCTTTATATAAAAATACTTTAAAATAATTTTTTCTGGATATATTTAATCTACTAGCTTTTTTGAAGACTTGTCGATTTGTATTTGAAGGTATCAACATAGTAGTATCAGATGAATAGCAATACAAATATGATTATTGTATGACGACTAATAATTTGTAATGTTTAAGGAAGTTCTAGTTGCAACGGCTATCAAATTTTCTATTGATTAATTCTGAGCAAGATGTATTGTATGCGTACTTAGTGACATTTTATGTCAATTGTAGAATGACGTAGATGTTTGGTTAAATGACAACTCGTATTACATCTAAAACGTATCTAGATTAGTTTTTTATCATCCGATGGCCGGTCATTTCCTGTGTGATTATAGTATCCTCTTAATTATTTATAACCGTTGTATTTTTTGCTCGTGTATTAATTGCTAGACTACTTGGTTTCATTAACACAATGACCAATAAACTGTTTGTTGTTTTAATGCATTGATGTACAACACTACGTTCTTGTACGCCAATCCATGCAAGTTTTTTCTACTTGGAATTTTTTTTAAAAGAAATCAGCATTTTACGAGTGTTCACTTTTTTTTTTTAATAACGAGGGCGTATTCGATTGAACTTTTGACTGCAGTGATTATATTAGCTCGGTCGGAAAACCTTAATAGCCGAAGAAGGAACGAAACACTGTGTTATGCAAACAAAATTTTAATCGTATCTACGGCTTATTTTTTGGTAAATTACTCAAAAAAGGAAAAGTAATTTATTTTAATTAAATTCCATATTTCGTGACCCGCGTCAACTTTTGCAGGATTTCCAAGTCATTACCGTCCGGCACTTTAGGCGCAGGAAAAGGAAGAATTTTAACCCTTCTTTTTTACAATTCTGTGCGGTTGTAACTTATTTTTCTGTCTTTAATATATTAAATACGTTAAAGCAAATTACACTTTTTCCAACCAGTAATTTCTAAAAAAATCAGAATTATATGCAAAACAGCGTTTTAAAAATAATATTCTGTGATTTAATTGAAAATGCCCTTAAACGACTGTTGTTTCAATATACTTATTTATTTATTTTCAGTTTGGTCGTTTACTGAGATGTCCACTAATGTATATTTCGCGTATAACAGGTATTCTTAAAAAAATACATGAACATTGTGAATGGGAATATTTTTGTGTCTAGAATGAAATTAATGTTACCATTGTTATTATAACCCGACTTCTCAGTAATTGTCGGGGGTTATACATATGTATGTTATATCTGAAAGGGAATAACTTTTAAATACAGATATTCTCAATTCAGAATTTTCTCAACAGTGACGATCATGTCGAAATCGATACAACACTAAACAAAGTATTTTGGCTCGTCAATAAGAGATAAGACATGGATATCACGAGTTATTTTAATCACTGTAACCTTGTTGGATAAAGAAGGCATCATATTAGTAATATTTATTTTAGAACTGTGTTCTATTAGAAAAAATATGACATTTAATAGGCTTTGGTCAATTATAATCGTGAAATTGATATTTCAGTTTGATAATAAACTGTGCAATGTCAATGACACGTCACGCAGTGTGTAGTATTGGTGTGTACTAAAAAAATGGTGGTTAGATAATTTGTATTTTAATTGATGAAAAAAACACGAGGGGGTTAATTGTTTAATAAAACTACAGAAATTTGTTTTAAATTCTTTAAGCGAGCAATTATTAGCTAAAATCTAGTGAATAATTGATAGGGGGAAGGGAATACAAAATTAAAAAATCTGTAAATATTTAACTTAGTATCATCTCTATATTTTTGGTGAGGGCTCAAGGTTCTTTCATTACCGCCTCTCTGTAATCGACATAGAGTTTGACACATTTCTTTATTTGGTCACGAAACTCGGAGGCGCCAGCATCTAATTGATAAGTTCTATTATTTTTACCGTTTCTTTATGACCACTAGATCGATCTCGCAGTCACTTTAACGTGTGTAAACTAGTTAAGAGTCACGACATCATGTGTATTTGTTTATAAACAAAAAAAAGATATGACGTCTAAAGCGCTGGACTGTGTTAAAACTTGGAATATCCAAAAGGTTATCTTAGTACGTGCATTGCTCTGGTTGTTTACAGTACAAAACCCATTAAAAATATATAAAATAAATGTGTATAGAAAAACTTTCTATGAACACTTCTTTCGTGCACTCTAATGAAAATATGATATTGCATTGTACAACCTTATTTTTAGGTAATTTTTTTGTATAAAATCCAAGTTGAAGTTTTATTTTAGTAAAATTCACGCTATTTTTAAAATTATATTTTATGTGTATTAAATGTCTAAGAATGTACAATTTATAACAGAAATGTGTTCGAGAGCAACCTCTGAATACATTAAATTAAATTAAAATTTTTGAAATGTATGAATTGAAATTATTCCTTAAATAATCGTTTTTATATTAATAAGACTTAGGTTAACAATTACCACGTTGTATTGTTTTACTATACACATATTTTTAAGGATTAATGATTTTGACCTTAAAATTGGTTTGTAGAATATTGTTGTTTAATATGCCTATTATATTGTGTATAATCTGGTTTACTCGCGTTCGCTTAGTAGAAGGTCAAATTGGCAAAACCATGAGGGCATTTCATGTTTACATTACTGTTATCAGTAATGGAGCTATTAATATTTTCCTGGATTATCTGTTAAATTTAACTATGTGCAAAATTTATCTTAAATGTAAACAATTATAAATATTATTCTTTTTATCTTACAAATTTTTTAAATTTAATGTTTCTTCAAACTATTAATTTGTTTCACTTATTAGATTTAGTTTCATTCTTAATTTTTTTTTTTTTAATTATTCTATTAATTGTCGAGTTTTATGTATTATTATGATCATAATAGTTGAATTTTGAAACTATTTTAATGTTTTGTTCGCAGACCGAATTGGCAACGGTTGTCCACCCGCCATTAATAGAGTCGGTACGTCAACGGCCGGCTTCGAGATGTACTCTTACTTCGCAAGTACGGCCACTGGTGGCACGGGTACGGGTGGCATCGGCACCATCACAGTGGCGCCCTCGTGCGGCGGCAATCAGTCTGTAGTGGCGCAAGCGCACTTTACCGGCATCCAGCCGGCGCATCACCATCAACAGCAACAACAACAACAACAGCAGCAGCAGTCAGTCTCCACAACTATCAATTGTTCCTTGGTTCGTGCTATTGCTGCCGCTGCTACGGCACCGTCGTCCATGTCGTCCACACAGGCCGTACAATCGACCGCTAATATCTCCGTTACATCATCAACCGGCAAAAGTAAATAATTCTGTTGGAATGCATTTTTAGATTAACATATTTTTCTGAAACCTTTATATGTTATCCTGTTTCTTAGAATATCAGTTGTAGAAAATCAATACGAAATTTATTTATTTAAATGATAACATGTAACTGTTAAAAATCGAATTTCTCAGAACTTTGAAGTGAACAATACAATAGTAAAGTGTACCAATTAACTTTATTGAAAAATACGCGAAAACAATAAATTTAATTGTCGATTGACCTATTAATATGATCGTTTTAAACTTATTTGAACTTTATAAAATGTAAATAACACTATTTTTCTGTTAAAATTTTAATTTGGTTGCTTGAATCACCTTAATTATCCTCGTCTATCGAGTAATTATAAGCATTAAATTCTAAAATTTAAGAGCTATTTTTCAAAGAAATACGTGCAGATGGTCTAGTAGTATAATTTTTATTATATTATTAAGTTTTTGGAACTATTTTGGAGTTTTTTTCCTAATTAACTTGATTTACATAATAGCAACATAGAATACTGACATAAGAGTTGTAATCATTATGATGAAAATTAAATCAATCTAGTTTATTTCTTAGAATTTTTTATTTTTCCTATAAATAACTTTAAAAAATATTTACTGATTTATCACTTGCAGGGTGTATTAAGAGCTAAAATTTAGTCTTTTTAACTGGAGTATTGGAATATTATTAATAATTTATTAATGGTTAAAGTTAGGGCGTTCAAAACGGAAGTTCGTTGCATTTATTATTATTTTGAACGCCTATTTTGAATAGGCAAATGATTAGAGAGGTAGATTTAGTAAAGTTGTATTGAATGTGGTGTTTAAAATGTAAATACAAAATCAATAGTTGCTTTTGGATTTAATATGTTTTAAATCCAGTAAGATGAAATATTTAGTAATATTATATTATATTCCTAAAACTTTTTCAATACGTTCAATTACATATTAGGTAATATTTGATTTAACGTTTTTATGTATAATTGAAAAATGTAGCATTAGCAAATCGCTCTTGTCTGCTACTGTGCAATCTATTTTTCCACCTCGCCTCTTTTTTAAATGTAAATAATTTTTTCACATTTGGTGTTTAATTAACCTTCGTTCTATTGTTCTCAGATTACGGCTGTCTTTTTTCCCCAACTCCTAATATTTCTAGGTCAATTTCGCATAATTATGTTTCGTATTTATTTAGGTTTAATTACCGTTTCTTTTGAACGAAACCGTTAATTATTTAAATTTTTACTTCGATACTAAAGAATTTGATTCATTCTTAATAGTGTTTTCTAGTGTCTGAAGAAAGAGGAAATAATTATTCTGTTCGTTACACCAAGCTGTTATTTTTTAACACACCGCAGGGCTCGATGACACTTAGTATTTTGGAACGGCAGATAACTGTACAGGGGTTACCTACCAATACTACCGGAACCACCACTCTCTTTGTATAAGCCCATTCATCAAAAGGTTTCTAACAAAAAAATATATAAGAAGAAAATACGTTCTTTGAGAAATTGTCGTTTTTATATTCGAGTGTACCTCACTATTCACGGCCAGGTACAGGCGAAGCTCTTCTTTTCATGGTATACCCGAGCTGCACATAACGATGATAATTTGTGTTTATTTGTAAAGTCCGCAGAGAAATGTTTCAAACTGTGGTGTAATATTATATCATATTGTGTATTTGTAGCAAAGAAGAATTAAAAGTGTGTAGACTATCATTTTTCTTTTTTTATCTTCGCGAAAAAACATGCAAACAAGCATATTATAGTGATCACTAACAGATATTATAACTGTATAGTATTTTTTGTTGCGTTCAAAGTAAATTTGTTATTTTTTGCGTTATTTGCAACATTAAGCATTTATATATATTTTTTCTGTTTTATTTTCTATTTGAACAATAGTTGTATGTTGTGTGTTGGCGATAATGAGATCGAGCTCATATTGTTTATCGTCAGAAGTCGTCGACAATAATTGGTGGCTTAAACATTATTTCGTTGTCAGCCGATAAAAAAAACACAATGTCTTTTGGCAAACGTTCAGATCTCTTCTACAGTCTGATGATTTATTTATTTAAAATAATTAAATTAAAATTTATCACTGTGTAGTGTAACGTTCATTAATATTGTAAAACATCACTATAACGTGTACGTAAGGAGAGTATCCATTTACTTTAGTTCAACTGAGGTGTATAAGCCTGTCGGTTTACAGGGAAAATGTCCAGAAGTAACGCCATTTTGCTGTTAAAAACACAACTATAGAGCCGAGTGGTAACGGTCAATCCATCGCAGTAAATATGTTATCATTTTTTTTTATGTATGTATACGCCCGAGCGGCTTCTGTGTACGATCGGTGCACGCAAAGTACATGCACACGAGATCAGATCTCCGTGTGAACATCATCGAAGAGAGTCCCTCCGGTTTTCACTCGCCGTTCAATAACAACGTCGTCGAGTCATCGATTTGTTGTTGCCGCCGGTAAATTGTCTTATATATTCTTTAACCCCTAGACGGTGCGAAAATTAAATTACCATTATAAATCTGTGTCTCGACATTTATTCGTGACGCCTTAATAATTTCGAGTTTCTTGGGGTTGACCCGGACTATTTTTTCGTTTTTCAAAATCAATAATACAACGAAATTAATATTCGCGTCGAGTATTTATTATTAATATTTCCTTACATTTGTGTGGTACACGGACATTATTATAGACAAAAATATTTTAGAATCATTTAATGATATTGGTTAATGAAATTATTCATTCGTAATTGTTGGATTATAAAATGAAGATAAAACTCGAATCTTAATTTAAACAAATGTTGTTGTTATGGCTCTATGACTGGTCTCTCTTTAAATTTGCTTGTTCGAGTACAATGGCATATTTAGAGTTGACAACGGGGCACGTGCTACCCACCCAATGATCATACTAAATTTAATGACTTTTATTTGAAGTAATTGTAGTTTTTAAACTATGTAATATTTTTTTCCAATTGACAATTTGCTTACTCTATTTATTATTGATTTTTCTTATGAATAATTTTTTTATTTTTATTCGATTGAACATTTTTTTTCTGTAAGACCATTTTATTTTGGATTAACAGAAAAATAGGGCAATTGTAAATAAATTGTAATGATAATTAACAAAATTATGTAAAAACTTTATTTTGTCTGCAGATAGTGGACAATGTTATACTATAAGTGTTGTTTTTATGTCATAGTTAACAGGAAATGACTGAGGCAATGCTGCAGATTAGTTTTTCTATACTTTTGTAAAATTTTCATACAAGTCACATTTTTTTATTTGCGTTTCATATTAAACAGCTCAAGTCTACAGCAATAGCATAGTTTTTTTGTTATCGCTACGGTCAGTCAAATAAAAATGATTAATAAATAAAAAGTGTTCTTTCTTTTTAATAAATTTATTATAAATAATATTCTTTCACACATCATAATAAGATTGACAAAAATAGTTTTCAACCAATAAATTTGAATCTGTCTAATAATTGACCTAATATTTTCGTAAGTACGATAAATAATTATTATGTGATCATCAAATTGACTTGTATAAAGTGTTCAAGTTTATTTTAATTCTGTGATCCTAGGAAAGTTCACATTTATGTTGCTTTGAAATAAAACATTAAAATTTAATGATTTTATAGTTCAGTAAAAACAGTTGAAAATGTCAATTAATTTTTAAAATTTTTAGTTTATTGTTTTTTTTGTGGTACAATACCAAAAACATGGGAAAATATATTTAGTTGAATTACTGTGCAGTTATCGTACATTGAACTTGAAATATTCAAAATTAGAGAAGACTTACTATTATTTGTGTTGAATTATTTAAAAAAAAAATATATATATATATATATATAATGTCTCTTCTCAAATATTTCATTTAAGAAATTAATTAATTTTATTATCTAAGGAAATAGGACAAATTATGCCATTTTATCTACAAACATTATATTAGATGATCTAATATTTTTTCATAATATTTTAAGGTTTTAAATAAAATATTATTTTGATTTCAATGAGGAAATGTGAAGTATAATATAATTTTATTTAAATAAAAATAATTAAAAAAATCTCTTCTGATTAAAATTTAAAATTACGTTTATGACAAAATGTAATAATCTAATTGAGACTGTGAAATAAAAATTTTTACATTCATTTATAATTGTTTTTATAGTTAAAGAAATGCCAAAATTAGTAAAACTAGCGCCCAATGGAGCTCATGAAAGATCCGTCCTACAACAAGAATCCAAAAAACGAAAGAGGCCTATTGGTAAAGCTCCCGCTTTGGCAACTAGTAAACCTTTGACCATAGGTAAATTATTATGGATTATAAATTTAGAGTTATATACATTATGACATATCATTTACACTTAACATTTGTAGTATTTAGTTTTTTTTTTTTTACTATAAATATAACAAAATAAATAAAATAATTATAATAAAAATCGCTTGGAACTGACTTTTTTCTTTTTGAGATTTGATTTTTTTGCGCGTCTTGTCTATTTTATTATAAATTACATACATCTTTAGTTAAATTGAAATAATAAAATAGTTCACCTGCTCAATACTTTTAATTAACATATTTTGTAAATTGATGGTATTTCTCTAATTTGTATGTTAGCTTAATTATATGAAAGTTGTAATTATTATTTTCATTAGTTTACAAAAGTTTTGTTTACAATTGCTGATTGGTTAATTTTACACTGCTGTAGTCTTATCAAGTTGATGCTGTCAAAATTTCAAAGTTATATTTTATTTGAGAATACCTTTATGTTTCAATATTTTTTTTTTACTTTAACGACAATATTTATTAGTATATATTTTTAAGTGGCTCCAACTCCAATCATGACTTCTAAAAATGAAGACTCAATTAATTCAATCAAGTACTCATTTACAACTCAGCAAACAAACCCATCATCTTGTTTAAAAAAGAACGATTCCACTAATATTCAATGTAGTCAAACAACAACTATAAAAAGTAAAATCATTATTTAATTAAAAAATAGTATTTATGCATTGCATAAATATTTTTTCTTCTTTATTTAATTTTCCAGCTGGAGTTAGTGGAGGTAATATACCTGTTGGAATTGCTGTAGCCAGACAACGATTTACGCAAAGTACTTCGAGTACTACAGAAATTCAAAGGCAAAGAGAAACATCCACTACCACAACAGTATCGATGCCTGAAGTAATTTCACAAACACCAGTGCAAACTATGGGTAAGTTATAGTTGTATATCTGAATGAACTACAAAAGTTACTTATTGTTTTTGAATTTTAGTTCTATCATATAATGACTGTTCAATGGCCACTAGTGCGTCAACTTCATTAAACAGATGGCCAACTTCCAACGGATGTGCTATTCCACAGAACACTATCGGTGGACAATGGAATTATCAAAACACCACAATTAGAGGTATCAGTATAGCTCATCATTTAAATTTATTTAATGTGTATCAGCATTAAAGAATTATTTTTTGTAAAGCACCCACTATAGATCAGCCACCTATACAACCTGTGGGTAATTATCAATTAGTTCAGGATCAGTCAGGACAATTTTTCTTACTACCCCAAAATTCTATTACTGGTATTAATTAAAGTTTAAATTGTTACTTATTTATTAATTTTTTTACTAATAAGTTCATGTTTCTCATTTGTCTAGGTGTGATGACAATGCCATTTGATTATTGTAAGCAGGACACACAAAGCCAAACTAATCAAGGTTTTACACTTATTCAACAACCATCTCAACAGATGGCCACCATATCACCTATTATAAATCATCCACAATATACTTCCATTGCTAGTGCAGGTATTTTATTTTATTATTAATTTTATTAAATAAAGCATTAAAAATATGGGTATTAATTTAGGCTCATACTTAATACAACAAGTCAGTTCTTCAAATCCACCTGCTCTCATTAATACTCATCACCCAATAGTTGAAAATACAGGACACCAACAGCCATTGTTACAATTGTCTTCACCTGAAAATCAAATGTTTATTTTTAATCAACAGCAATCTGCAATTGTAGCACAACCATTAATTGGTCACATACAATCACCTCACTCAGGGTTAACTCTAGCTCAAATGCAAACGGGATGTCCAAATCAAATAAATGATATTCAAACTGTTTCTGAATCTGTTACTGTTCAAACAAAACTAGTGCAACAGTCAATAACTGAAAAGAGTACTATCTCAAGTCATACTGAAAAGAATCTATCCATTTCATTAGATTATTGTAATACTGCATTGACTGAACCTGAAAAAGAAGTAAAAACAGATTTTTCTATGACTGAAACACTAGATTCTAATGCAATTATGTTACATGATGCGAGTAATCAAACAGATTTACAAACAGAAGATGATATAGGCCAGCCACTTACTGAAGAAATCAAGAACACTGACTTTATAGATACCACAAATTATTCAAATCAAGAAGGGCGTCTTATTAGTGATGGTGGTACTCAAACCTGTTCAGTTATGTTATCCATTGCTGAAAATGCATCTACTCCAGATATCACAGGCCTTGAATTATTATTAAATAGTATCGAGCAGTTTGAAAAGCGTGATTCAGCTGAACGAGAACGAATAGAAAAACAAGAAGAACTAAAAAAAGTTGAAGAATTAAATACTAAGACAAATGATAATAGTTACAACAAAATGGAAGAAAATGAAGAAAAAGGTGTTAACAAAATTGACTTGCTGTTGTTAGCTGAACAGTTTTTAGAAACTGAAAACTCTATGGACACAATTGTTCAAAAAAAAAATATTCACAAAACGTATTCCAACTACAAAAAGATAGCTTGTAAGTATATTATAGATTTATTTTTGTTTATATTTATATCAAAGTTAAACTATATTTGTGTTCTTTTAGTAAAATCTGAAAGGAAAAATGAGCTTTGCAAACGTCCACTTGTCAAAGAAAGTAATGAGATAACGACTAAAAAAGAATATACTAAAAAATCACCATCGAGCAGTGAATTGTTTTGGTCAAGAGAACATTTGAAAGGAGATAAAGAACTTGCACAAGATAAATTAAAAAAATATTCTGAAAATAATAATAAACCATTAAAGAGAAAATTATCTGATTCAAGTGAAACTAGTGAAACTTTTAAACGTGGACCTGGGCGTCCTAAGAAATTTCAGAAAGATGATGATAAAATTATGAAAAGAAATAGCTTAAAATTAGATTGTGATTCAAGAGTAAAGCAAAAAATTTCAATTTCTTCATCATCTGATCTCTCCCCACCTGTATTAGAACCTTGTAGTCCATTTTCATCTAGAAAAGATTCAACAAGGACTCCACCTACTCTTTCACCTATTTCATCAGCTGCTAAATTATCAGATTCTTTTAAGTCATCTGATGAAGAAAAAGCTTATGAAGGAAAAGTGGCTAAAAAAAGATCTACATCTTTAATTGTAGTATGTTATTTTTTTACAAAATTTTCCATTTCATTTTTAAGCATGTTAAATTTTTTTCAGACTAGTGAAAATGACTTCAGATCACCAATAAAAAAACGAAAAGTAGGTCGTCCACGAAAAAACTCTAGTCCATTTGATGAAATTTTAAGCAAACACTTATCTAAAAATCAAAATAAAGAAAAACAAGTTCCTTTATCATCTGGAATAGTAAATAGTGTTGCGACTATTAAAACAAATAAATCAGAAATTTCTTCTGGGAACCAATATAAAATCAAACCTAAATTAAAAGCTGAGGTTAAAGTAAGTTTAATTCCAAAATAATTTTAAATTTCTAATTTTTTTTTTTTATATTATTGTATTGTTATAATTATTTTTAAGACACATACTTTTATTTAGTATTTTAATAGTAGTATAAGTTATCTAAAATCTATAACCTCGTAAGAAAATTTTATAAATTTAATTCATTAAATTAAAGTATTTAAATTGTTGCTGAAATCTTATTATTGACTTAGACAGTACAACTTCGTTGATTTAATTAAAATTAAAATTTTTTGTTATGTACTTTACATAATATATTGATATGCATTGACAAATAACTTGTTTTGATATTCAGTTAGTGAAATAACTTTTTCTCCTAAATATTATAATTGATAATTTTTTGATATTCATAGATCAAACATTGGGATGTCGAAGATGAGGATGAGGAATTTAAAGATCCAGATGACTTATTAGATATTCCTGAGTTTGTTTGTAAGAAGCGGAGAATGGCAGATGCTTTAAATAGAATTGTGAGTTTATTTTATTATAAATAGACTTGTTAAATCAATAATAATGTAAAATGTCCCTATGATTAACGTTGTTAGGTCATTCTTGTATGTAGTGTATGGTATGTCATATACAAGGTGATTCTTTTATCATTTATTAATTAATTAATAAAAAAATATATATAACAATGAGAATTTTACTTTTCATTTCTTTTAGTAATAATATACATATGTAATTAGCTTATGAAATGAAAAGTAATTTAGTTTAATAAATAACTGATCGTTAGCAACTGTTTGACGAGTAATTCAAAAGTTATTAAAATTTTATATCTAGACGAGAGTTAGGTGTGCCTGGAAATATCTAGTGATAAAAGAAACAAAACTTTCACCTCGATTTCTTCAGCCATTACATTAAATTATTAATAACTTCTAAAATACTGGTTTATTTGTTGTTATTGAACAGTCTGAATTAGGTAATTAAAGTTGACACTCTTATAAAATAATTTGTGTACATGAAAAATACTGATTAATAAAATAGCTAAAAATATAGAACTAAAAGAAATAGAAAGTAAAATTCTCAATATTACACTTTGATTAATTAAGTGGTCAATGATAAAATTATCACACTGCATACTATTCAAAACTTGATTCTCTTACAAAGAATATTGTTTTATCAAATAACTTATAAATTAAGTTCCTATAAGTACAATAGGTATTTCAATTGAAATATAATCTTTTAATTGTATTAAAATAAATTAAGTACTTAACATTATAAATAATTTATAAAATTTATAATTATACTAATAACATTATTTGGAGTTTTATGAAGATTTATTTAATTTTGTCTGTATTATATTTAAACAAATAATTTTTTTTTAGCCACCATATGCAATTTCTAAGCCATCATTAGTAGTTCCTAAAAAAAGGAAATTTTCTAGTGCATCATTTGATAGTGATGATAGTTTAAATGAATTACCATTACCCTCTCAAAAAGATATTTATAATGGTTTATCAATCAGAAGCGAAAGCACTGATTCAGAAGTATCTCCTGAACGCACAGGAGAAGGTAAGTTAATGTTTTTTTTTTGTTTGGGTTTGGCAAAGATTATATGTTTTCATTGGTGGTTTCAGAGAGGGATAGTTCTACAACGGTCGATCTTGCTGAATGTCAGTGCACATCCGTCAGTCCGGGTCGACCGAATGTAGAAAAGACTACCGCCGATGTGAGTGTCTTATGGTTGTGTTGTTAATTACATTTCTAAGTGATTTTTATTAATATTTCATTTATACGTAGAAAGACGATTATGAGAGGAAAAGACTGAAGAAAAAGCGCAAACACAGGAAACATAAGCATAGTCATGATGAACCTAGAATTAAACATAAACATAAACATCATAAAAAACATCATAAAAAGCACAAGCGTCATCGAGAAAATGAAACTAATTTGTCTTTATCTGAACCACCTAAATTGTCACCCCAAACCCTTCTTGAAAAAGAAAAAATTGATGATGACGATGACGATAAGTCTAATGAAGAGGTATAGCCATACTACTTATACATAGAGTAATCATTACTCAGTAATGGATTAATCATTAACCTCTCACTCAAATCACCAAATAAAAATAATGTTAAGAATTTTTTTTTTGCTTTTTCTAGTATTATGATTGTTGATTTATCAACTAAAGAATTTTTAGGTCCAACTATTATGTGTTATTAAGGTATCAACTTTATTTCAATAATGATAACATAAGAGAGGATTAAAATTTTCATTTTATTTTTATTTTTTTGAGTATCTTAACAGTGTCTGTTTCTTTGAGTAAAAAAATGTAGAAAGTTCTCCGTTTATTTCTGTCCTTTCTAGATAACAGCTAGTTTAATATGTTATATTGTCCTACTATTTTAATAATGATTAAAGATTATTCTATGAAATATTAGAAAGATCTTTAGGAAAACTTGATTTCTACCTAATACATTTTTTGTAAAGTTAACTGATTAAAGTAAAAATAACCTATGCAACTTAATTCGATTAAAAAATTTTTTTAATCGAAAAAAACATATTCTAAAAGTTCTTATTTTTAGAAGTTACTATGATTTATTGTTTTTTTTTTTCAAAAACAATATTATTTATATAATCTAATTATTATAATTTTTATTAGAATGACTCGAGTGAAGTTGATTGTGGAGAGATGTCCAAATTTCTATCTGATCAACAAACTTGGAAATGGTTAGGTGATAGTTATAAGCGACCTGGACGTGGTGGCAATAAAAAAACGTTCTACAAATCAATAACCAGAGGAGATGAAACTATTAAGGTCTGCAGATTTCATATTAACTAAATGAAAGTTACTTGTTCTTTTTTACATATGAAAAATGATATGCTAATAGGTAGGAGATTGTGCAGTATTTTTATCCTCTGGTTGTCTCGATAGACCATTTATTGGAAAAGTAGATTGCATGTGGGAAACACACTTGGAAAAAATGCAAGTTAAAGTATTTTGGTTTTATCATCCAGAAGAAACTGCTTGTGGTTTTACTGGCGATTTACCCTATCCAGTAAGTGTAATAAATAGATATACTATATTTTTCATTGTTATTGTATATTGGTTATAAATTTATACATATGTTGTCGTATAATAATAGGGAGCATTATTCAAATCTCCCCACAATGATATAAATGAAGTACAAAGTATTATGAATGGATGCCGTGTAATTTCCCTTAAAGAATTCAGACAAATAATAAATAAGGAACCAGAACGTCTTGATGCTATTTATGAGAACAATGATCTATTCTATTTGGCTGGGGAATATGAACCAGTTATGAAAATGATCAAGTTCAGTGATGGTGTAATGCCATCAAAGTAACTTAATTGTTTCACTATTATTTTTATTTATACTTTATACTTTTAAGTTTTGTATTCTTGTTTATTTATTATGAAATTATTTGTATGTTTGCTTTATTTAGGTTTTTTTTTTAAACCTGTTTGTTACCTGTTTTAACTATTTTTAATTGACTTATTTGATGATAGTTTTTTAATTCTTTTTATGTTAGTTTTTAATCTATACAAATATAAGTAATATGTGCTACAATAACTACAATGTTTTAAAACCATTAAACATACAATTATTATTGCAATAACTATTTAATAGGGTTTTCTATCTACATATTGTATGATGTCTTAAAAAAAATTTATGAGAAATCAATATAGTAAAAAAATTTGTCATTTATAATAATTATCATATATATTTTTTTTTACAACATTTGATTTTATAAAAATTAAAGTTAAATATAGATGAAAATTTGCAATAAAAAAAAATATTAATTTTTCAACAATCTTAATTGAAATACAAAGTACTTTTTTATATTTGCATCTCTTTTTGTGTAAAGAACTCAGATCCAATTCAAACTAAAATGGACATAATTTTTAATGAGTTTTTAATGAATTAAAACCTTTTAATTGATGTTTAAACTTGATTTTTTATTTTAGTCAAGTAATTATTTTTAAGGTTTGGTTTAATTTAAAAATTAAAATTTTTAGTATACAAAAAAGGCCATTAATGATAGTACATAGGATATTAATATAAAACTTTTTTATACTTTTATTGACAAGTTAAATATCTGAATAGAATGGACAATAACTACAAAGAATTTTAGTATTCTTTACTAATTCCATCCATAAAACTTTGACCATTGTAAATATTTGTAAGAAAACGGTTTTTTTTTTAGAGAAAAATAAATTGCACTAGTTTATAATTTTATCAATATAGATATTGATTAATATCATTATTAATAATGATATTAATTGTAGATACCAATTTTATAAATAATTAATGATTTTCGGTCAAGTAATTTTATTAATATCATAAATATACATCGATGAATATACATCGAGTGTCCCCTTAATTGATCGAATAGCAGTTTATTGCCAAATCAATTTATCGAAAAATTATTGCTTCAGGTAAAAGTCGTTACATAATATGTTGTGGTGTTTCGTAGTTTTATTAGAGTTATTATGTTTAAAACCAAAATTTACATTGGTCTTACGGGACATTTTAAATGTTTTAAGCTGTTTACTTATTTTTCAAACAGGGTGTTTTCTTTAAAATGAATTTTTTGAACTATCATAAGTAATTTTACCAAAAATTACATTGCATTGTGTGAGATACTGAGTCGGTTTAGTGTATATATTGACTACAAATAGTAATAACTTTTATTTTATCATGTCTCTAAACTACGTTTTCAGCAAACAAAATGTTAATCTATCATGGATATTACATTTAATTAATAGAGTATAAAGATAAAATTTATTGGAAGTGCTCTGAATATAAAAAATTTTAATGTAAAAGTCGTGTTCGTATCATTCACGAATAAGTTATCAACAATCATGATGGAAATGTAGCTAAAATAGAAACTTTATATCCAAATATTATATATAATGATAGGTTATGAAAAAGAGTTTTAAATACTGTATTTTTTGACATAGTAATTAAGAGTTTTTTTTTTTGCTGCTATAGTAAATGTGGTAGCAAATCTAAGAGTTAGGTCTCTAAAAAAAATGATTCGTAGATTTTAAATTTTTATAACAAATTGCCAGGTTTGGTGTTTATTTCATAATAAAGATGTAATTAAATGTTATGATTTATTATAACTTACTAATTATTACATAGAAAACGAACATATTCTAGAACTATTATTAAATTACTTTGAAAATATATTTTAATGAAGCTTTAAAAAAATCATCGATCATTGGTAATTAGTATGCGATCAAATGATTACGATCAGTTGATATGTAATTCGTTAAAATCATACACTTATGTAAAATTTCTAGTCTAAATGATAGTTTCAGAATAAGACTGTGTCCAAATCATAAATTATGTTCATTGGTTAGAAGTACTGATGGCTGTTAATTTAAAAAAGACTGAATGATATCAAGGCCGTAGCTGGAACAAATTTTCGGGAGGGGTTTTAACCAAATTATATGTTTTTAAATAATTTAAAAAAAATACTAATACATAACATAAACAAAAAAAAATTGTCTTACTATTAAGTGAGGTTATACAACAAGATATACTTTATGTTATGACCTACCTTTGTCATTATTTTACAAAATTTACCTTTTGAAGTATACTAAAGTTAAAATACAATACAATACAAAATTTTATGAGTCATTTTTCAGTTTAAATTTTAAAATAATACATTTTTATAGCACAAAGTCTATCAGTCTTTTTTTTTCTTTTTGCAAAACTGTCGATCACATCGTCTGGATTTATTTTAATTTGTCTATGCACACTCAAAAGTGCTAGACCTGTAAGACGTTCTTGACCAAATGAATTTCGTAAAAAGTTTTTTAGCCTTTTCATAGTAGAAAATGAGCGCTCTGGTGTAGAAGTCGAAACTGGTAATGTAGCTAATATTTTCAAAAGAAAAGATACATTTGGAAAATATTCATAATTACATTTAATGTACGCTTCGATAGCCGAATTTGGACGGTCTACATCTAGTTCGTCAGTCCATTTTCTTTTCCACAGTTTAATTTCTTGTGGCAGTACTTTTAAATCCAGAAATTCTGAATATATTTCAAAATCATTTAAATCAATTTCAAATTTATCGCATGTTTTTGGTAATAACTTGTGCAATGAAGAAATTATTTTTTTATGATTATTGAACCTTGTTTGAAGCTGTTCAATGAAGTCGTCAAAAAAAGGAATAGCTATTGTAATACGGTAGTATTCTTCAGGTGAATTCACGACAATATTACTTCGATTTTTTTGATGTCCAACAATTCTAGGTATTCTTATACATTCTTCGTCATCAATTGATTTTATAAGAGCCTCAGCTTTTTTAAAAATATTGGAAAATGTATTATCCATATTACTTCGCATATCATTTATTTCGTGTAGTACAATATCAACATACGCCATTGCTTCGGTTAAATCACAATTTACAGACTGTAAATTCTTACACAGTGGCAATGTTAAGGAAAAAAGTATAGATGCTGAGACCATACTTATTACAAAATCACTGGTTATAATAGTTTTTCCAAATTGTAATGCTTTTGATGACGTTTCAATATCACGAGTGAACTGTAATTCTTCCAATGTATTAACAATTGCCCCATAAATTTCTGTAAATCTTATTAGTCCGTCATGATTTTCTACCCAACGTGTCTCGCACATTGATGTAAGTTTGGTCCACTTAGATTCAGGAAATTGTTCTTTAATGTATTTTTTTAAAATTTCGGTTCGCATTGCTGAACCTTTAATGAAATTTCCTACCGATTTTATGGTACCAATACAGTTACGAATATGTTGAATACTACAGGAATGAGAGAGAGCCAAATTTAAAGAATGAGCACTACAGTGTACGTAAAGCGCGGCCGGATATTCTTTTCGAATAATTGCTTGCACTCCTTTGAAATTTCCGCTCATTGCAGCCGCCCCGTCGTATCCTTGTCCTACCATATACTTCGGATTTATTCCAAGAGATTTAATACTATCTAAAATGATATTGGCTAAATTTTTACCAGTCGTATTTTCTACCGACACGAATTTTAAAAAATCTTCACGTAAAATGAATTGATGTTCAGGATCTTCATCGATATATCGAATACAAAGTGACATTTGTTCAATTCGCGATATATCAGTCGTCTCGTCTACTAAAATTGAAAATGATTTTGCCCTATTGATTCTATCCACTAAACAATTTTGAATTATTTTTCCAATTATATCAATTTAAATATTTTGAATAGTAGGACTTAAATACATAACTTTAAATGTGTCATTTTCAATACAATCAGTCATCATTTTATCACCGCAGTTCATTCGCATTCGCAGAAGAGCTCTAAAATTACCATCATTGTGAACTGGCTCATTTAAAGTGAGTGGTCCAGAATCAGATGTACCACGAAGAGCCAATTCTTGACGACCACACAAAATTATTGTTTGAATAACTGGTGTTAATTTTTTTCTATTTTCAACTATTTGATTAGCACGTGCCGAATCAATTTTTTGACAAATATCTAACTGTTTGTTGCAATATATGGAAATAAAATTTTCAGCAAAAAAAACGTTGTTTTTATGATACTCTGTGTCCTTATGCGTGCTAAAAATTTCAATTGCATTTTTCCATTTATTGAATGGTTTTGTTACTAATACGCCGGGTTTTTGATGTGCACCTTTACCGGTAAAGTTATGATAAAATATAGCACAATATTTGCACACCGCTCCAGAACCTTGCATATTAGTGTAACATAACCAAGGGAATCGATTAATCCAATTTAATTGAAATTTTAACTTTCTATTTCCTGATATAGGAAATTTAAACTTTTCATCAGGAATCCAAACATTAGAAAGTAACTTATATTTTAATTCATCACTAACCTTTTGATCAAAACAGCAACCAATATCAGCTACATCACTCTTAGATTTTTCTGTTGTACCTGGTGTGATTGCAGTCAATACTGGACTTGAAGTACAGACTTCATTTCCGTCATGGGTTGTTTTTATTTTTTTATTAAAATAGTTTGTTAAAGTATTAGCACAATTGCTCTTACGAGTTGACATTTTATAGAAAATATAAATAAATTAAAATAAACACGAGTATTATATTAATTTCCAAGAGAAATATCACCACTTAATAGTTAATAACTTTGTTCATAGGACGTCTCAACACAGAGTTACACCTTACACAGTAAAATTCGCATTGCTCTATGAGTCTCAAGCAGGCGGTACAAGATAACATGTACATACAACTATGAAAAAAAAAAAAAATAAACGATTTTGTTGTATAAAATAAAGTTATTAATAATATTATTATTGGAGATACTGAATACCGATAACGTTCTTTGAAAAACGGTAATACGGCCTACAGATAATAATTCCACTCTTCAACATGTTATCGTCGTCTGTCAATCGTTTACAATTAATCGCTAGTGACGTATATATTTTAATATGCTATTTATAAAATACGCCATTAGAATTCGTATCCACACAATTTCTGGATTATAAAATAATATAATATTTTACAACAATATAAATATGTTTATAGAGTTATCTGTATTATTATGTAAATTATTAAATTTTAAAGTTCAGTTTATTAACTATTAAAAAGTTTCGGGGGGGGTTTGAACCCCCAAATACGGCCTTGAATGATATACTTTCGTAGAGGTACTCATAAAACATCACCAGTGTATTTAACTTTGTTGACTTAAGTAAAACTCGATTTGGTACAAGGGAACAAAACAGAAATATTTATTTACCTTACTATCACTGACGTAATTATAAAGGGGATTTAGGTATCATAACTCCTCATAACAAATATAATTATATGGCGAAGATACAATTATTTATCGTTTGGAGTGGGAAGAAAAATAATTTATTTTGTACATCCTCCCCCCAGACAAAACACTTATTTTATTACACCACTAATTACTATTATGGTATGCTATTTATCATTCAGTTTTTTCATGAAATATTAATAGTTTTAGCATAAGTAAGTAG